>NW_027528417.1:7669708-7846975 GCF_008692635.1 Crocuta crocuta
GCACTGCAGCCCCGACCGCCCCTTGCCGAGGGCTGAGGCTGGGCCGGGCGGGAGACGTCGCCTCCTCGTCCCGCGTCCTCACCCTCTGCGCCGGGGAGGAGCGCCCCGGGGGCCGGGAGCAGCGTCCGCTCCGAGGAACCGGGGTGGCAGCCGCGTCCCCGGAGACTCGTGCCCTTTGCGGGCGCGCGCTCGTCCCCTTCCTCTTGCCGCTGTTTCCCCCTTCCTTCCGCTCCTTCTTCGTTTCCACTCCACCCCGCCCCCTCTTTGAGGCGCCTGCAGCGCACCCTCCCGCAGTTCACTTAGTTCCTCTTTGCGCTTTTCCGCCCCCCGTGCCCCGAGGAGGAAGGAGTGGGGCGCACCGGGACTGCCCCTGCCTGCGTGTCCCCGGCCCGGCCGGCGCCCCGCGGGGCGCGGGNGCCGCGAGGCCGTCTGCTCTTCTTGCCGCTGGCGCGCTCCCCGCTGCCGGGAGGTGCGGGGCTGGGGGGCGAGGACTCAGGGAAACCGTGCGTTTCTGTTTGGAGGACGGAAGCAGGAGGGCCCTGAAGGCGGCTGGTGTGTTCCTCTCCCGGCAGCGGCGGTCCGGGAGGGCCCCGCAACCACACGCGGATGCTCCCGGGGGATCTGTCGCGGACACCGACGTGGTGGCTCTCCGGTTCACGTGCGCTGGCCTCCTTCCCACGTGAGGGGCGGCGCTCCCGACGGGGTCCACACAGCTTGTTCCTTACGTTTGCGGCATCTTAGGAAACTCTTGATTGCTTTTTGGAGAAGGGTTTTGATGGTATTTTACGGTGCATTTGTAAGGCTGTGCTTAGGCCCTAAGAAAATAAGGTCTCAAGACTTGGGTTCGATGATGACATTTCTTGAAAGCTTTCGCTGAGCCTTGGCGCGTGTGTGCCCGCCGATCTCCAGGCCCAGCCTGAGTTGTAAATTCTTGCATCCTTCTCCGGGGAACTAACTGTTCCTTCTTATCACTGATTTCCCATTCTCTTTTCAGCGAAAAGCAAAGACAACTGTAAAACGAGGGAACTCCTCTAAGAGAAAATTTAAGATCTTGTTTTTCTTTTGACCTTTGTTTTTTTTTTTTTTGGCGAGGGAGGGGTGTTAATTTTATTCGGAGCTTTATTTGGAGCTTAATAATAGCTAGGGCTATTGCTTGCAAAAAGCTGCGTCTGGTCTGATTGCTATTGTTGCTATTCGTTTTTGAAAGTCTTATGTTCTGTGTGCATAAAAGTCCCGGAGGAGGCACACGTGGGTTGCTTAGGACAGCTTTGTAGGTTACAGTCCAGACTGCGTGGCCAATGAAGTAGTTTTTGAAGCGTACCTCAGAATAATCTGCTTTTTATGAATTTTATTTATATGACTCAGCCTTTTTTTTTTTTTTAAAGTTTATTTATTTTGAGAGAGAGCAAGATAGCCAGCATGCGCACAAGCGGGGGCGGTGGAGAGCGAGCAGGGAGAGGGGCGGGGGGAGAGAGAATCCCAAGCAGGCCCCTGGCCGTCAGCACAGACCTCGAAGTGGGGCTGATCTTTCCAACCACAACATCATGAGCTGAGCCGAAACAAGAGCTGAAAGCCACCCAGGTGCCCCAACTGTTTTTTGTCTGTTTGTTTTAAATGAAGGAACACAGCCTGTGTGCTCAGTATATTTCAAACAGGCTTTGTGATGTTTGATGTAAAAAAACAAGTTGAGAGAAGAGATATGGAAATACTTGTAGCCACTGGGTTTTATTCGTAGACCATGTGATGTCTCTGCTTTTGAAACCAAAGAATGTAAGAGGGAAAGATACTGATTAAGTTGTATGGAATACTATAGTGAGTTTTGTTAAAGTTGAACATTATATCTATTCAGTTTTATTTAGATATTAGAGATTTTTCCAGAGTTGCTTCCCATATTCCAGTTTATTGGCTGCAAATTGGGAAGAGAAACCAAGATTCAAAGAACTCTAATATCTGGTATACATTTTTGGAACTAGATTAGATTTGCAGTAGAGGGAAGTATATCGAGAAATTAAAGTCTCATCATTCACATTCCTAATTTTTCCAGTCTTTCTACAACCCCATTACTGTGAAGTTTATATAGCATTTGAAAAGAATATTTTAGAGTCTTTTATTCATATGCTTTATGTATAAGAGAAATTTGACTTTTAAGAATATTGTGCATGTTACAGGTGATATATTGAATCTGTCATATTTGTGAGGGCTGGGCTTGTTTTCTTTCATTTTTGTTTTTTGATAGCAAGGCAGCTGCACTCTATTCCTTGTAGAGTCCTGATCTCTTGTGTTGCTTTTAAAGTAATTCTTTTATTTTCCTAAACAAGGGAATCTTTAAAAAATTGCTTTTAATGTTTATTTTTGAGAGAGAGAAAGCGTGAGAACATGAACGGAGATAGGGGGCGGAGGATCTGAAGCAGGCTCCATTCTGACAGCAGAGCGCCTGACGAGGAGCTTGAACCCATGAACTGGGAGATCCCAGCTGAATCAAAGTCCGATGCTTAGCTTAACTAACTGAGCCACCCAGGTGCCCCTTTGCAGATGAATCTTATGGCATTTAATCGGCAAGGGGCCATTACTACCTTGGGTGCTGTAGAATTGATGCAGAAGGCAGATCTTGCTGAAGAAAAATCATCAGTATTAAAGTGTTAAACATTAATTTTCCTGCTAAGTTGATAAGGAAAATAGGGGGATTGGTTGAAAAAGAGAGATGTTACTATTGCAACATTGTCTTTAGTAATTCCAATAAAGCCAAAGCGAATGGTTACTTTTGCATTCCAAAGCACATTTTTTTTTTGGTTTTGTTTTTAGGTTGGAGGGCACATTTCATTGTGTAATTTTGTGTAAATAGAAATTACCTTTTTGTTTTTTTTTAAACCCAGTCTAAAGGTCAAAATCTTATTCATCTAAAAACCTACAAGAAAGTATACGTGTTTAAGTGTACTTTTGTTTAAGTGGTAATTTTCCATTCTGACCAACATTTTTTGAAGAAGTTTTGATTTGTCTGGACCCTAAATTGTATGTGTAGTTGCTCTTTAAAATTTTATAAAATCTTAATAAAATTTTTGCTTTTCCTTTACTTAAACGTTATGGTTCACGCAGGAAAGGACTATTTTGTTTGAAACAAAAAGTTGAATTAATTTGCGCTTTCTGAATTGTGAAACATTTTTGTTCTAAGTAGTGTTCAAATGTGAAAATATTGTGAAACATTTTTGTTCTAAGTAGTGTTCAAATGTGAAAATATTGTGAAACATTTTTGTTCTAAGTAGTGTTCAAATGTGAAAATATTGTGAAACATTTTTGTTCTAAGTAGTGTTCAAATGTGAAAATATTGGTATTAGCAAATCTTTAAACCTTCTCTTTACCTGATACATTTATGTTTTATCCTTAACAATGTTTATTGTGCACCATTCTGAAGGTTTTTCATTTGTAGTTTCTATTTCAGATATGATCCTTGTTGGAAGAACTTAGGAAAAGGGGAGAAGGGTTTTAATGGGTGAAAGACATTGACATAAGATGTAACTATGTATATATTAGTCATGTTTTGCTCTTAAACTAGTGGCAGTCCTGGCTACATTGCCACTTTACCTTTGGTCTTTAAAACAGATACACTCTTGGGGCGCCTGGGTGGCTCAGTCGGTTAAGCAACGGACTTCGGCTCAGGGCATGATCTCACGGTTCGTGGGTTCAAGCCCGGCGTCAGGCTCTGTGCTGACAGGCCTGCAGCCTGCTTTGGATTCTGTTGCTCCTTCTCTCTCTGCCCCTCCCCCTACTGATGCTGTGTCTCTGTCTCTCAAAAATAAATACATGTTAAAAAAATTTTAAAAAAAGAAGCATATTTTAGATTCAAGGTGCAAATAGGTTGGAAGTAAAAGGATAAAACCGATAAATCATTCAAACAGTATTCAAAGGAGAGCTGGAATGACTATACTAATGTCATCTACAATATACCTTGAGACAAAAATTACTAAAGACAAAGGACATTTTATATAATAAAAAGGTTAATCTGTTGGGAAGACATAACACTTATAAACATGCACTTAGCAGAGCATCAAAATACATGAGGCAAACCCTGACAGAATTGAAGGAAGAAACAGATAATTCAATAATGAGATTTGGAGACGTAAATACTTTCTTTTTTTAATGTTTTATTTTTGGGAGAGAGAGATGGAGACAGAATTGCAAATAGACTCTATGCTGCCAGCACAGAGCCCAGTGTGGGGCTTGAACGCACGAATCGTGAGATCATGACCCCAGCTAAGATCAGGTTGGACACGTAATGGACTGAGCCACCCAGGCACCCCTCAGTACTTTCAGTAATGGGTAGAACAACTAAGCAGAAGATCAGCAAGGGAATAGGAGATGTGAACAACAGTATAAACCAACAAGATAATAATGGACACATAATAAATAGTTACATAATAGGTATAATTATAATAGGTAAAATTAATAGATATTTATAGAAAATATCACACAACAAAAGCAGAATTATGTTCTTCTCAAGTGCATGTGAAACATTTTTCAGCATAGACTATATGTAAGGCTATTAAACAAGGTTTTCAGTAAATTTGAAAGTTTGAAACCATACAAAATATGTTCTTTGACCACAATGAAATGAAATTAGAAATCAATAGCAGAAGAAAATCTGAAATATTCACAAATATATGGAAATTAAGTAACATACTCCAAAATAACCAATGGATCTGAGAAGATATCATAAGGGAAATGAGGAAATATTTTCAGACAAATGAAAACAAAACTGCACACAAAAGCTTATGGGATGCAGCTAAAGCAGTGCCTAGAGGGACATTTATACCTATAAACACTTGTAAATACCCGTGATCAAACCGTCCATCTTAAGAAACTAGAAAAAGAAACTAGCAAACTGATCTCAAAGCAGACAGAGGGAGGAAATAAAAAAGACTAGAGCAGAAAGAAATGAAAATAGAGAATCAAAGAACAACAGAAAAAAGTCATGAAACCAAAAGTTGGTTTTTCAAAAAGATCAATAAAATTGGTAATTTTTCAGTGAGATTGACCAAGATAAAAGAGGCATCAAATGACTAGATTCAGGCATGAAAGGGAGGCTATTGCTCTTGTCCTACAAAAACACAAAGGGTTATAAGAGAACACTGTAAATAATTCTAACAGTAAGTTAAGCTAGATGAAATGGCTATATTCCTAGAAAGATACAATCTACTGAAACCAGCTCAAGAAGAAGTAGAAAATCTGAATAGAGTTAGAGAGAGATTGAATTAGTAATCAAAAAGCTTCCCAAAAGGAAAAGCCCAGGCCAAGATGGCTTTACCAAAGAAATCTTACAAGTGTTTAAAGGTGATTAACAATACTCTTTTACAAACATTTTAAATAAAATAGAAGAGGAGGTGTTACTTAGATGAAGTAATTCTGTGAGACCAGTATCACCCTGCTACCAAAGCCAAAGATACCACAAGAAAACAACAGACTGATATCCCTTATAAATAGATATAAAAGTCCTTAACAAAATATTAGCAAACACAATAATAGCAATATATGAAAAGGATTGTACATCATGACCAAGTAAGATTTATCCAGGAATACAAAAATCAATGTAGTATACCACATTAGT
This sequence comes from Crocuta crocuta, assembly GCF_008692635.1. Classification (NCBI taxonomy): domain Eukaryota; kingdom Metazoa; phylum Chordata; class Mammalia; order Carnivora; family Hyaenidae; genus Crocuta; species Crocuta crocuta. The sequence continues at coordinate 7,675,308 of NW_027528417.1, forward strand.
AGAATAAAGAGCAAAAACTATTATTTTTTATTAGAGAAAGAGAGTGTGAGTGGAAGAGAGAGGTAGAGGAGGAGGAGAAGAAGAGAGAGAGAGAGAGAATCTCGAGCAGCTTCCATGTTCAGCATGAAGCCTGATACGGGGCTAGAACCCATTAGCCTGGGATCATGACACAAGCCAAAATGGAGTCGAATGCTCAGCCAACTGAGTCATCCAGGCACCTCTGTAATCATTTTAATAGATACAGAAAAAGCATTTGGCAATCCAACACACTTTTCTGATCAAAATACTTTCCTGGTAGAAAAAGTCAATAAAGCAGGAATAGAGTACTTCTTAACTTGGTAAAGGAAGTCTATGAAACATTCCTGGCTAACATTATACTTAAGTGTGAAAGACTAAAAGATTTCCCTTATGACCATGAACAAAAGTCTATCCACTTCTGTTCCACAATGTAGTGGGGGTTATAGCCAGAGTGTTTGGCAGGAAAGAAAAATAAAAGGCATCCATATGAAGAAAGAAGCAGTGGGACACGTGGATGGTTCAGTTGGTTAAGCATCCCACTCTTGATTCAGCTTAGGTCATAATCTAATCTTGGGGCCAAGCCCTGTGTCAGGCTCTGTGCTGGGCATGGAGCCTGCTTAAGATTCTCTCACCCTCTCATACTACCCCTACCCCACTCACACATGCTCTCTAAAAAAAAAAGTAAAACTGTCTTTTAGATTATATATCTTGTATATAGAAAATCTTAAGGAATCCACCAAAATCAGTTAAAACTACTAAGTTCAGCAAGGCTGCAGGATGTAAGGTCAGTGTACAAAAGTCTTTTGTATTTCTGTGTACTAGCAAAGAACATCATTTCACTTGATGGTGACATCAAAAAAGGATAAATTTAACCAAAGAAATGTAAGACCAAACACTGAAAACCATCTAATATTACTGAAAGAACTTAAAGGCCTAAATAAATGGAAAGATATTCCATGTTCATGGATCAGAAGGCTTAATATTATTAAGATTAAAATATTCCAAATTGATCTACAGACTAAACACAACCTCTATCAAAATTTTAGCTAATTTCTGTGAATATTGGTAAGCTGATCCTAAAATTCATATGGAAATGCAAGTGACCCAGAATAGACAAAATAATCTTGAAAAAGAAGAACAAAATTGGAGGGTTCACTTCCCAGTTAAAAAACACTACAAAGCCAGGGCACTTGGTTGGCTCAGTCAGTTATACATCTGACTTTGGCTCAGATCATGATCTGGTGGTTTGTGAGTTTGAGCCCCCACATTGGGTTCTATGCTGACATCTCAGAGCCTGGAGCCTGTTTCAGATTCTGTGTCTCCCTCTTTCTCTGTCCCTCCCCCCTCAAAATTAAATAAACATAAAAAAAAACAACACTACAAAGCTATTGTAATCAAGACAGTGTGGTACTAACATTAAAACAAGATGTATATAGATCAATGGAATAGAATTGAGAGTCCAGAGACCCTTACATTTATGGTGAACAGGTTTTGACAAGGGCTCCAGTATAATCAGTGGAGAAAGAATAGATTTTTTAAGCAAATGGTGCTGGAACAACTGGATATCCACATATAAAAGAATGAATTTAGACCCCTGTATTGCATGTATGCAAAATTAGGTCAAAATGGATCACAGACCTAAATGTAAGAGCTAAAACTATAAAATTCTTAGAAGAAAACATAGGCTTAAGTCTTTGTGGCCTTGATTTAGGCAGTTTTTTTTTTCCTTCGATATCTTGTCTAAAGTACAAGCAACTAAAGAAAAAATAGACAAATTGGACTTCCTCAAAATTTAAAACTTTTGTGCTTCACAGGACACATCAAGAATGTGAAAAGACAACCTTGAATCTTTAGAATGGTAGGAAATATTTACAATTCATGTAAGGAATTTATATCCAAAGAATATAAAGAACTCTACAACTCAACAATAAAAGAGCAAATAACCTAATTAAAGAATGGGCAAAAGATTTCAATAAACATAAGGTATACATATGGTCAGCACATGAAAGCTGCTTATGATCATTGTTCAACATATATTCAGTAACTATTTAGGGATTCTGTATTGTGAATCTTCTGGCTTCAAATTGGCTTTACCAGTGCATTTTAAAGCCTTAGGTTTTAGCTTTCTCTCATCTAAGTGAGTTACTGTTCTTTTATCTGCCTTCCAGTTGCCAGAATTGTGTTGCTACTGTTACTGCTTCTCTTCCTTGTGGATTAGCACTTAAAATTTTTTTCCTTGTCATTTTAATTGGACTTTTGGAGAAAATGGAGGTAAATGGGTTTCTGTGCTGTTGATAGGCAAAGCATAATTTGTACTGGAGAACACTCATTTAGGGTAGTGAATGTGTACCAAGTATACAACCTCTAGAAGCAGATGATCTGTTTGACTTGTGTCTTTTCAATTTTTGGTAGATTTCTGAAGTTTTGGGCAGGTTTCTGAATTTTTTCAGGTTCTATGAATAAGAACAATACTGCATTTCACAGAAGCAGGTAGGGAGGAACCCACGTAGTATTGGTAATTCCCTTTCCTCTTTTTCTTGTATCTTTGAAGGGAAGTTTGATGATTTAGTTAAAGATGCTGGCTTTCGTGTGTGGAAATAAACTACTAGTTGGATGTGTCTAGAAAGCATGAAGAATTAGGTATGTTACTTGTATATATGAAAATCATCTGTATTGTGGATAATGGAAGACTATAAATAGATAGACAAACTTCACTTTGTAGAAGGAGAGCAGTGACGGTCTTAAAAAAGCCATTTATAGATTTTATATTTAGAGTAGAAGGTAGAGTGAGCAAAAGAAGAAGAGGAAAAAAACAAAATGGAAGACATAATGCCTTAGAGATTTACATCTTAAAGGCTGTCAGAGTAAAGGATAAGTAAACTGAGAGGTCATGGAAGAAAACTACTGTGAGGAAATATATATGTTTATTTGAGATTACTGGAAGTCTGTTTCCTTTGAATTATATCTCTGGAAGGGTCTGGAAGTTAGATGAGAAGCAATGTGAGTTCAATGAGTATATCACTATTCCTATTCCAGAGATGAAGAAATTCTCACAGAAAGAGTTGACTTGATTACAATCTTGTAGTAATTTGTATTTTGTGTAAGGGACGCCTGCCTGACTGGCTCAGTCAGTGGAGCATGTGACTCTGACCTCAGAGTTGTAAGTTAAAATCTCACATTAGGTATAGAGATTACTTAAAAAAAAAAAAAAAAAGTCAGGATTCCTTAATGAAATATAGTCAATTTTCCCTTTACAGTTTTTATATTTTCTGTGATGCCCCAGACATACTGAAATTTAAATATCAAAATTTTCACTGATAAAAATTACAGTGCAGTATTGATGTGTAAAACATGGTTAAACAGTTCAATTAAAACGCAGAAGAGAGGGCACTCAGACAATTAGTATTCAGGTATACTTTGAGTATTTTAAGCCACTTTTAGACAAGATGTGTGCAAAGTGTGTATACTAATGCAAAATTAAAATTGATGGAGCTAACCATTTTAATTTTTGTAGTTCTAGCCGGAAATGTGTTCATTTTTAAATAAACAAAACTTTTCCTGTTGATCTTCTTTTTTTTAATGGTTAACTTGGTTGCTATATTGTTTTACTTTGATTCCCACTTTTCTGCCTGTTGGGAATCCACCTCTTTAGATTTTTGAGGTAATGTATTATACTAATATAGTAAGAGAGTAGGTTTTATTGGTTATTGTCAGGTAATAGTTTTTGTACGGATAAAACAACATACTTCCTAGCACGTTTATCATTTAATTTGAGGGCATCCTTTGGTATTTCTTTTAGGGTTTATCTGCTGGCTAAGTGTCATCTCAGTTTTTGTCTGATAACGACTTTGTTTTTCTTTGATGTTGGAAGGCTGTTTCCCAAAGCATGGAATAGTAAGTTGGCTTTTTTTTTTTTTTTGGTAGAACAATGTCATTTCATTGTCTTTTGTTTGCTTTTTCAGCCTTTATTATTTATGTTACAAGTTTTATTAGTCTTTTTGTTGCTCTTTTGAGGATAATGTATCTTTTTTTCCCTCTGCTGTTTTTAAGAATCTTTTTCTTTGACTGGTTTTCAGCAATTTTCCTGTTATGTGTTTAAGTGTGGTTTCTGTTTTATTAATCCTGCTTGAGGCTTGTAGTTGCTTCAGTATAGGGAGTTCACAGGGTATGTCTTTCATCAGTTTGTAAAATTCCTGGCTATTACCTCTTTAAATATTTCCTCCTGCTTCTTAACTTTATTCTCTCCTTCTGATACTCAATTACATATATATTAAAGTCTTTTGTTGTGTCCTACACATCTCTCATATTCTTTTCTGAAAGGATATGCTTTACAGAAAAGTAGAATATTGTCTGTTGATCTATATTCCTGTTTTTAAGCTCATCCTCTACTGTGTATAATCTGCTATTAAACCTATTTGTATATTTCTTCAATTGTGTTTTTCACTTGGAGAAATTTCATTTATTTGTATACATACTATTTTTTTTTGAAAATTTTAACATTTATTTTTGAGAGACAGAGACAGAGAACGAGCAGGGGAGGGGCAGAGAGAGGGAGACATAGAATCTGAAGCAGGCTCCAGGCTCGGAGCTGTCAGCACAGAGCCTGACGTGGGGCTTGAACTCATGAACCATGAGATCATGACCTGAGCCGAAGTCAGTTGCTTAGCTGACTGAGCCACCCAGGCATCCCAAAATTTCATTTTTTTTAATAGATTCTTCTTCTTTGGTGAAAATTGCCACCTTTTCATCTGTTTCTTGAATATTTTTCTCTAACATTTTTAACATATTGCCGCTTTTAAGTTTCTAATGAAACCAATATTTAGATCATTTGTATGTCTATTTCTATTTGTTTTTTATTCTTTCTTCTTCTTTACTTTTTTTAGGGGGCCAGCAATTTGATTTAATGCTGCACATTCTATGTAAAAAATTGTAAATGCTCTGGGTGATGTTATCATTGTCTATAGAGGGTCTCACTCTAATAAGCTTTATTAGTTTCCTTTTGCTGCTCTAACAAATTATCCCAAACAGTGGCCTAAAACAACACAAATTCATTATCTTGTAGTTCCTTTCAACACAGGTCTCACTTGGCTAAGATCAAGGTGTCGGCAGGATTGCATTCCTTTTTTTTTTTTTTTTTTTATTTCTGAGAGAGATAGAGAGATAGAGAGAGACAGACAGACAGACAGTGTGAGCAGGGAAGGGTCAGAGAGAGAGGGAGACACAGAATCTGAAACAGGCTCCAGGCTCTGAGCTGTCAGCACAGAGCCCGACGTGGGGCTCGAACCCACGAACCATGAGCCGAAGTCGGATGCTTAACCGACTGAGCAACCCAGACGCCTCAAGGATTGCATTCCTTTCTAAAAGGTCTAGAAGAGAATTTTTTTTTTTTTAATCTTCCCCAGTATCAAGAGGCTGTCCACATTACTTGGCTCATGACACCCTTGTATCTTCAGAGCTAGCAATTATTGGAGCACTCTCTGTTCTGCCTCCCTCTTTCACTTTATAAAGATCTTTGTGGTAATGTTGGGCCTGCTTCAGTAATTCCAGGATAATCTCTCCATCCCAAATTAGATGATTATCAGTGTTAATTCTGTGTGCTGCCTTACTTCATCTTTACAGTATAACCTATTTATAAATTTGGGAGATTAGGATGTTGACATCCTTAGGGGGCCATTATTGCATCTGCCATAATTCCTCCCTCTGGTTCTCAAAGATTCACCTCTTGCTTACATGCAAAATATATTCACCCCATCCCAGCATCCCCCAAAGTCTCAACTTTTGCAAATTATATCACCTCTTTATAGTCATATTGCAAATTTTTGGCAGTTTTGCTGTTTTTAAATTTAGGCCTATGCTGTAAATTTTCCATATTGCTAGAAACATTTTATGATTAAAATATGGTTGTATCATATGTTTTATCAAGATGTTATATGTAACATTTAGTGATTATACATGTTTTGGATATGTTGGTCTCCCACTTTCCTGGATTATCGGTAATATGAGCTAATAATCTCATGTTACTTACTTTTTTGAAGAGTGTAGGCAAATTAAATCTTGTAGAATATCCTACATTGAATTTTCTGATAGTTTACTCTGGATAGGTTCAGCTTGAACATTTTTGACAAGAATACTCATAGGTGGTCATTTAGTGTTTTCATCAGGAGGCCAGTGAGGTTTGGTTGTCTTCTACAACAAGAAGACATTTGGGTCACTAATTTGGATCACTGATGCCAGGGTAGGGGTGAGAGGGTGGGAGAGGATTGTAGATCAGACACTTTGAGGTGGGAAGGAGCTTGATTTTCAAGGAGAGAAAAAAAAAAAAGCCAGTGTGGGTTGCAGCAGAGTGAGCAAGGGGAAGAATGGTAGGAAATAAGTTCAGAGAAATAGCAGGGATCAGATCATGTTAGGCCTTATAATTCATCCATAGAAAGAAGTTTGGATTTTATGATTAGTGGAATAGGAAGCCATTCGAAAGCTCTTATCAGTGGTGAGCAATTATAAGGCTTATATTTTAGAAATATTTTTACTACTGTTTGGGAAATGAGTTGTAGAGAGGCAGAAGTGACTATAGAGAGACCAGTTAAGGAAGCCATTGCAGGAAACTGGTTATCAGGGTAGGCCAGGCAAGGGATATTTTGGTAGAGAGTTGAGATAATTTTTGTGGTAGAATCAATAAGAATTACTGTTGAAGGTTTTGTAGGGAATGAGAAGATTAAACATGACAGTTTTGGCTTTAGCAACTGAGTGGGTAGAGGTATTGCTTACTGATAAGGGGAAGGCAAGGGAAGAACAGGTTTTGGATAAAAAATCAAGGATTTAGTTTTTTTACTTGTTGAGGTTGAGATAAACACCCAGGTGGAGCTAGTAAGTAGAATTGGCACTTCTGTGTAGCCTTTTGTAATTTTACTGATATGGTCACATCTCACACTCCTTTTTAGATTATACTTAAACTCTCTGGTAAGAGAGGCTTCTGGTGTCTTTGTATCCTTTAACTCCACATGCTTTCTTGAACACAGATGTTAGGCTACAGACTTCTATGTTTAAATTTATTGATTTTGAGAGAGTGTGTGCACATGAGCAGGGGAGAGGCAGAGAGAGAATCCCAGTCAGTCTCCGCAGTCAGCATGGAACCCAATGGGGGACCCGATCCCAAGAACCATGAGATCATGACCTGAGCTGAAATCAAGAGTCCAGCGCTTAACTGACTGAGCCACCTGTGAGCCCCTAGGCTACAGACATTTATTGCCAAAAATTACTTTCATAAAATAGCCCTATATTCTTCATTTTCACATAACATACTCTAATTTTTATTGTAGGACATTTTTCTGTTACTATACTATTGACAAATTTCAAAACTGTAAATATATGAATTGTTTAAATGTTCTTTTCTAATGTAGTAGTTAAGTCAAACCAAAATCTTTAGTTTTTCTTGGATAGTTGTCATAGTTTTTGAGGGACCCTGGCTAGTCTCTTTCTAGGCTACCAACACATTTATATGTGGGGTTTCTAAGGAGATACTATAATTTAACAAACTGAACTATTTAGAGAATGAAATCTGGTCGCACTTGTATAGAAAATTTAACAAATGTGTCATATCCTGTCACCTTGGTAAACTCTTAATTTTTCAGTTGACCATCTACTTACAAAATCTAAGTCTTTTTGAAACTGTTGTCCCTGGATCACGTGAATCAAAAAGAGATAATCGAAAAAAAAAAGTAATTAAAGCTCCCTTAGTGACTATAAAAGAATTGTTAAGATGCTTATAACAGTTGAGAAATCTCTGGAATAAGTGTGTTTTTCTAAGGTAATTTTTAAAGTGTGTATGTCTTTGGAGATATATAATCTTTCTTTTCTTAAAGTTTATTTAGTAGGGGAGGGACAGAGAGAGAGAATCCCAAGCAGGTTCCTTGTTGTCAGTGCAGAGCCCGAAATGGGGCTTGATCTCCTATGAGATCAAGACCTGAGTGGAAATCAAGAGTCCAACACTTCACCAGCTGAGCCATCCAGGTGCCCCTGGAGATATAGGATTTAAAAATTAAAAAAGTTTTTTTTAATGTTTTATTTATTTATGAGAGAGAGAAACCGCGTGAGCAGGGGAGGGTCAGAGAGAGAGAGGGAGACGCAGAATCTGAAACAGGCTCTAGGCTCTGAGCTAGCTGTCAGCACAGAGCCTGATGCGGGGCTCAAACCCATAAACTGAGATCATGACCTGAGCCAAAGTTGTACGCTTAACCAACTGAGTCACCCAAGTGCCCCAGGATTAAAAATTTTTTTATCAGTGGTTACTTTAAATCGTCTTGTAGTTTATCTGTTGCTCTGTAAAAACCAACTTAAAATTTAGTTACTTAAAACAGCCATTTAGAAAAAAGAAACCCACCCATTTTATTTGCCTCATGGTTTATAGGTCAAGAGTTTGGCATGGTTTTGGCTGGATGGTTCATCTGTGATCCATGGTCTGATAGCTGGGTGGTTAGGCTGTGGGATCCACTTCCACATCTGATGCCCTGGGTTCTTCTTTGTCTTTCTGCTTTCTCTTCACATGGCATTACATCCTTCAGAGCTTCTCACAGCATGTTTAGTGTTAGGGTAATTGTACTTACATGGCAGCTCATTTTTGTTTGTTTATTTCTTTCTTTTAGTAATCTCTGCACCCAGTGTGGGGCTCCAGCTCATGGCCCTGAGATTAAGAGAGGTATGCTCTTCCTACTGAGCCAGCTAGGCACTCTGTGGCAGCTCATTTTTAAGAGACAGGAAGTTGAAGCTACCAGGCCAGTTAAAGGCTAAGTTTGGAAGAGACACACCATTTCTACTATAGTCTTTAAGAGCAGTCACAGGGGCCACCCAGATTCTTAAGAGAGTAGGGAAATAGATTCTATATCTTGCTGGGGGATGGCAAGATCATGTTGTAGATGCCCACGTGTGACCATCTTTGGAAAATAAAGTCTGCTGCACATTGTGTTGAGAAATGTCTTAGAAATCATTACAAAGAAAATTAAGATGCCATAAGATTGCATATTTAAGCTACAGCAGGCAGGTTTTATCTGTCACACTGACAATTTTAAGAGTTTCCATTGCTGGGGAAAGTTTAGAGAAATAGTCTTCATTGTGTTGGAAAGAGTGTAGTTCTGTAGAGCTTTTTCTTTTTGATTTTTTAAAGTTTTATTTAAATCTCTATACCCAGCATGAGGCTTGAACTAATGACCCTGAGATCAAGAGTCACACACTCTTCTGACTGAGCCAGCCAGGCATCCCCAGGCAGAGCTTTTTCAAAGGACAAAGTAGTAAAATATCTTAGAACTTAAAAATACATATTTTGCTTCAGTATTTTTATATTGAGGAATTTCTTCTAAGGAATAATAAGAAAAATGTCAAAATTATATGAACAGGGATGTTTATTTGATTGTTTATATATAGAAAAAATTGTTAAAGTAGAAGTTCTCTAAGAACACTTTAAATATGATAGCTAACAAAGTGCTCTTATGTATACTAAGGTCATCTGAAGTACTTTAATGTTTATTTATTTTGAGAGAGAGAGACAGAGCATGAGCAGGGAAGGGGCAGAGAGAGGGGGAGACATAGAATCTGAAGGAGACTCCAGGCTCTGAGCTGTCAGCACAGAGCTCGTCACAGGGCTCAAACCCAAACCCATGGACCGTGAGATCACGAATGAGCCGAAGTAAGATGCTTAACCGCCTTGAGCCCCTTGGCTTTTTTTTTTTTTTTTAAGTTTTGTTTTTAACAATCATTACCACTGGTAAAAAACAACAACAAAACAAAACCCAAACATATTAGTGAAAAATTGAGGCATTATATTCTTCCCCTTTGCCCTGTGCCCCACAGCTTTCTTTTTAATTTCCTTTCTTTGTTTGTTTTTAGCAAACATTATTATTTTTGTTAAGTTTTAATTTCAATATAGTTAACATGTATATTGGTTTTAGGTGTATAGTGTAGTGATTCAGCGATTCTATACATTACTCAGTGCTCATTAAGATAAGTGTTCTCTTTAAACCCCATCACCTATTTCATCCATTCCCCGCCCCCTCCACCTCCCCTCTAGTCACCATCAGTTTGTGGTCTATAGTTAAGAAACTGTTTTTTGGTTTGTCTATTTTTTTTCCCTTTTTTTCATTTGTTTTGTTTCTCAAATTCCAAATATGAGTGAAATAATATGTTGTTTGTCTTTGTCTAACTTATTACACTTAGCATTATACCCTCTAGATCCATCCATGTTGTGGCAGTTGGCAAGATTCCATTCTTCTTCATGGCTGAATGATATTCCATTATGTATCTATCTATTTATCTACGTATCTATCTATCTATATCTATCTATCTTCACTAGACACTTGGGCTGCTTCCATAATTTGGCTATTGTAAATAATAATGCAGTAAACATGGGGTGCATGTTATCTTTTCAGATTAGTGTTTTTATATTCTTTGGGTAGTGGAATTGCTGGGTCATCTTGTCGTTCTATTTTTAATTTTTTAAAAGTGTGTTTGTTTTGAGAGAGAGTGAGCATACAAGCAGGGGAGGGGCAAAGAGAGAGAATCCTAAGCAGCCTCTACACTGAAAGCACAGAGCCTGATGCAGAACATGAACTCACAAACCATGAGATCATGACCTGAGCCAAAATTGGACACTTAACTGACTTAGCCTACCCAAGCGCCACTATTTTTTGTTGTTGTTGTTGAAGAATCTCCATATTGTTTTCCAGAGTGGCTGCACCAGTTTGCATTCCCACCAACAGTGCACAAGGTTCCTTATTCTCCACATTCTTGTCAACACTTATTTTTTCTTGTGTTTTTGATTTTAGTCCTTGTGAAAGGTGTAAGATGGTATCTCATTGTGGTTTTGATTTGCATTTTTCTCTGATGATAAGTGATGTTGAGCATCTCTTCATGTGTCTCTTGGCCAGCTGTAGGTCTTCTTTGGAGAAATGTCTGCTCCTGTCTTCTATCCATTTTTAAGTGGACTATTTGGGTTCTTTGATGATGAGTTGTAGAAGTTCTTTATATATTTTGGATACTAACCCTTTATCAGATATGTCATTTGCAGATACCTTCTCCCATTCAGTAGGTTGTCTTTTAGTTTTGTTGGCTGTTTCCTTTGCTGTGCAGAAGCGTTTGATGTTGATGTAATCCCAATAGTTGATTTTTGCTTGTGTTTCTCTTGCTTCAGGACACATGTCTAGAAAAATATTGCTATGGCTGATATCAAAGAAATTACTGCCTCTGCTCTCCTCTGGGAGTTTCATGGTTTCAGGTCTCACATTTAGGTCCTTAATCCATTTTGAGTTTATTTTTGTGTATGGTGTAAGGAAGTGGTCTAATTTCATTCTTTTGCATGTAGTTACCCAGTTTTCCCTTCACCATTTGTTGAGGAGACTTTTTCCATTGTATATCCTTGGCTTGTTTGTCAAAGATTAATTGACCATATGAATGTGGGTTTACTTCTGGGCTTTCTATTCTGTTCCATTGATCTATATGTCTGTTTTTGGGCCAGTACCATGCTGTTTTCATTGCTGCAGTTTTGTAATGTAACTTGAAATTTGGGACTGTGAAACCTTCAGTTTTGTTTATCTTTTTCAAGATTGCTTCGGCTATTTGAGGTCTTTCGTGGTTCCATACACATTTTAGGATTGTTCTAGTTCTGTGAAAAGTGCTGTTGGTGTTTTGATAAAAATTGCATGAAATCTGTATTGATTGTGGTAGTATGGATGTTTTAACAATATTTGTTGTTAATATCATCATTTGTTTATATTTAGGCACATTTGTTTGCTCTGTCTTACACACATACATGTATATACACATAGCACATTAAAAAAATCATTTGAAAGCTCAGCATACATTTCCTAAAAAATGACATTCCCTCGTAACTACATTTATAACACTAATAATAGTAATTACATGTTCAAATTTTCCCAGCTGTGCAAATAACGCCTTGTATAAGTAAGTTTTTCCCACAGCATCTAATCAAAGTTTATGCAGTGGGTTGCTTTTTTATTACCTGTAGCTGAATGTACATTTTTTATTTTTATTTTTTTAAGTTTATTTATTTAGAGAGAGAAAAAGAGTGTGGGGAGAGAGGGGTCAGAGAGAGAGAGGGAGGCTCTGTGCCATCAACACAGAATCTGACTCAGGGCTCAATCTTACGGACTGTGTGATCATGTCTTGAGCCCAGATCAAGAGTCATGCGCTTGACTGACTGAACCACCGAGGCTGCTCCATTTTTTATTATGTTAATCCATTATTTCTCACTGGGATGAGTTAGCTGTTAAGAAAATACAGGAGCTAGTATTATGGAGCTTGGAGAGGTTTCTGTCATATCAGAGGCCTCGATTTGGGTAAGGGCCAAATTATGCAAGATTTAATATGTCATGTTAGAGATTTTGGGGAATCATCATAGAAACAGTGGGAAGCTCTTAGATGTGATGTGTTCAGATTTGGATAGTCCATATAGCATGAACTTTTGAGGAAAGATATTTTAGTATATCACAGCTTGGTACAAAACAAGATAGCCTTGAACAAAACTGTAAAAAATAAATTTTTGAGACAATCTGGGAAAGTCAAACATGAGAAAAGTATGACATATTCGAAGAGATAATGATAAAGAGATTCCATTAAAAATTCTTATTAAAGATCAATAAAATACAACATCTGAGATTTGCTTTAAAATATATCAGCAGGAGATGGTTAGGACTGTATGAAATAAGAATGGCCATGTTTCAGTTGTTCAAACTAGATGGTGGGTATGTAGGAGTGCATCATATACTTTGCTCTATTTTTATGTGTGTTTTGTTTCACAAGAAATTAAAAAGCCATAACTACTGACACTTCATTTTTCTACTTGAAAAATGTACCAGAAGGGATTATTTACATATGAAAGTTGTCTGGTATTCAAAACTTCTGTTACTTTCCAGAGGAATTCTTTATATATAGTGTTAAGATACATATCAAAAAACTTATTTCTAAATATTTGATTAGAAGAATTCTTAGCAAATATGTTTCTGAATCTCTTGAGAAGAACCCAGTCTTTTAGAATATTAAGGAATGATTTTGTTCTTACAATATTTATTTAAAAACTGCAGTCTTTTAAGTATGGAAGAAAGCTAGCTATGACAATAGAAAAATTCTGTACAAATTACAAAATAATTCAAACAAACCATCATAGTTGTAGAATGCTGTTGTGGAGATTTCTTACTCATCAATCAGCTATTGTGTAAATTATGTGTAATCTTCCCTATGAATACAGCATTAATGCATCACTAGTACTGATTTACTATGATTCCATGAAATAAAAACAATGGCATCTCTTTTGATTTGAATCCAGCAGCTGCATTCTGGCCACAGGTGCTGGTTAGTGGTCACTGAAGTAAAAATATGACAATGTTAGAAGATAGCATTTGATTCTAAGAAAGGAAGTTAACAGATGACTTAGTGTCAAGGCCTTTGTCCTCTATAATAAGAATGTTTTCTTTCTGTTTTTCTTTTAATGTTTCATTGATTATTTTGAAAAGCCATCCATGGTCATATAAGCAATTTTTAAGCAGAGGTGCACATCAGAATCATCTGGGGAGGTTTTTCCACATACCATTGTTTCGACTCTGATCCAGACCTACTGAATCAGAACTTTTGGGGCAGAGATACTTTAAAAGCTGAACCTTTACTCAAGGACTATTGCTCTAATAGTGTCAGAATTCTTTTTTAATATATTTAAATAGATAGTAATAAAGCACAGTGATCTTCAGTCTTCTCTTTGTTTTTAAACTTATTTTTATTTTTTTAAGATTTTATTTTTATGTAATCTCTACACCCAACATGGGGCTCAAACTTAACAACTCTGAGATGAAGAGTTGCATGCCCACTTGACTGAGTCAGGCAAGCAGGTGCCCCTCTCCTTGGTTTTTAAACCTAATGTTTTTAGGCAAGGCTGTTTTCCACCAGCTGTCTATATAACTCCATTTCTTATTCTGTCTGTCTAGAACAAGTAAATCATTTACAGTTGTAGTGCATAGCCATTACAGTGGTGTTTTTTTTTGTTTTTTTTTTTTACACCGGGCAAGTGAGATAATAACATTTGTATCCCACTTACTAGCAACAAAATTTTTGTGTAATACCTTAGATCCATCTCAATAACCCCCATTGTCATTATAGGAGTTTGCTAGATAACTTGTTCTTGCCCAACCAAATGCTACCTTTTATGCTCGTAGTGTATTAACAATAGTTTTCCTAAGATACTCATGTCATCATTTTTACTTTTATACACAAAAATTCTGTCTTTACATTGCCTTTGAGGTATACTTTGCTAAGGTTTTCTGATTTACTTCCACTTGTGTTTTCTAATATTTTCTTTTGTGTCACCTAAACAGTGCCATAGTTACCACTTGAAACTCCTACATGCAATGCTCTTTTCTTTCTTCTGCTTTAAAATTAGGAAGCTTTATTTTTTGTACAAGTTTTGTTTTTTTGTACAGCTTATATTAATTGGAAAAATAATACAATACAAACATTTAAAATAAATTCATACTGCTAACAACTTAGTGTTTATACTTTCAGACATTTTGGTTTGTTTATGCTAACATACATTTTTCTTGCATATATGCGATCAGATTATATTCAGTCTGCTGCACCTTGCCTTTTTTCCCTTAACAATGATATTCACATTTCTTTTTCAGTACATAGAGATAAGCTTTACTCTTAAAATAGTTGCATACTCTTTAAATGGCAGTGTACTAATTATTGAATAATAGTTTGAATAACCAGTTGTTTGATGGCTTTTTCATTTTTAGTTTTTTTAAGAGCTTTTCTTTTTTCAAAAAAAAATTAATGTTTATTTATTTTTGAGAGAGAAAGAGCACAAGCCAGGGGAGGGGCAGAGAGAGAGAGAGGGAGGAGGAGAAAGAGAGAGACACAGAGAGAAACAGAGACAGAGGGAGAGAGATACTTAGAGTCCAAAGCAGGCTCCAGGCTCTGAGCTGTTAGCACAGAGCCCAGTGTGGGGATCCAGCCCAAGAACTGCAAGATCATGACCTGAGCTGAAGTTGGATGCTTAACCAACTGAGCTACCCAGGTGCCCCAAAGAGCTTCCCTTTGTACTTCTGGTATATTTGCTTTGTTGCATCTGTAGCATAAATAACTAAAATGAATCATAATTGGGTCAAAGAATATACACCCAAAATTTTAGAGAATATTTGCTTCAATAAGAGAAGAAAACTGAGGGAGGACTAGTCTGACCAAGTATTTTCTTTTTTGTTTCTCTTTTCCTTTCTTTTCCCATTCCATCCCTGTGTGTGTGTATGTATATCATTTTAAAGAAGTAACTATTTATTAAAAAATTTTTTAAATAATTTTTTTAATGTTTTATTTATTTCTAGGAGTGAGAGAGAGAGTGTGAGCAGGGGAGGGTCAGAGAGAGAGGGAGACACAGAATCTGAAGCAGGCTCCAGGCTCTGAGCTGGCAGTCAGCACAGAGCCCGACGCGGGGCTCGAACCCACAAACTGCGAGATCATGACCTAAGCGAAAGTCGGACGCTTAACTGACTAAGCCACCCAGGCGCCCCTATTAAAAATTTTTTTAATGTTAAGTAACTTTTTATTCTAAAGTAGTTTTATTTTTTAAAGATTTTTTAAATGTTTTATTCATTTCTGAGAGAGACACAGCATGAGCAGAAGAGGGTCAGAGAGAGAGGGAGACACAGAATCTGAAACAGGCTCCAGGCTCTGAGCTGGCTGTCAGCACAGAGCTGGATGCGGGGCTTGAACCCACGAGCCAGGAGATCGTGACCTGAGCCGAAGTTGGACGCCCAACTGACTGAGCCACCTAGGCGCCCCATTAAGTAAATAGTTTTAGATAAGAAGTGAGTGTTTAATTTTGTTTAATGCCTCTTTATCATTTGAGACTGGCTTAGTCAGTTTGGGCTGCTTTATCGTAATACCGTAGACCGAGTGGCTTAAACAACAAATATTTATTTCTCACAGTTCTGGAGGCTGGAAGTCCAACATCAGAGTGTCAGCATGATTGGGTTCTTCCTGGCTTTCTTCCTGGTGTACAGAGAGAGAGCTCTGGGCCCTTCATCTCCTTATAAGGGAACTAATCCTGCCATGGAGTCTCCATCCTCCTAACCTAATCTAACCCTAAATACCTCCCAGTGGCCCCACCTCCAAATATGATGACTTTGGAGATAAGAGTTTCAACATATGAATTTTGGAGGAATACAACTTTCAGTCTATAGCAGAGATAATCATGTTGGTTTTCTTTGGCTTATTATAGTAAATTAAATTAATGGATTTCTTAATATTTAAATATTAACATAGTCCTATAAGTAATCTTCATTTGGTTTTCATTTTTTAAAAGCTGGATCTTATTTGTTAATATTTTATTTATAATTTTGCATTGATATTTATAAGTTATAATCAGCAATTGTTCTTAGGTTTTGGTAATAGTATTCTATTGACTTTTTTTTTTAAAGCTTATTCATTTTTGAGAGAGAAAGAGACAGAATGTGAGTGGGGGAAGGGCAGAGAGAGAGGGAGACAGAATCTGAGCTGTTAGCACAAAGCCTGACATGGGGCTCAAACCCACGAACCGTGAGATCATGACCTGAGCCGAAGTCGGATGCTTAACTGACTGAGCCACCCAGGCACCACTGTTGTATGGACCTTTTAAAAAAATGTTTGTTTATTTTGAGAGAGAGCGCACAGGGGAGGGGCAGAGAGAGAGGGAGAGAGAAGGTCTTAAGCAGGCTCTACACTGTCAGTACAGAGCCTGATGTTGGGCTCGATCTCATGAACCACAAGATCATGACTTGAGCCAAAACCAGGAGTTGGATGCTTAACTGACTCAGCCACCCAGGTGCCCCTATATTGACTTTTTAAAATGAAGAAACAAACCTGAAAAATGAAATGTCCACTTCTTCATGCTGTGGTGTAATTTGAGTTTGAAGTTCTTTGTTCGTGAAGTTGTTATATAATTCACCTACATAGTACCTTTCTAACTTGCCACACTTTGGTGGCAGGTACTATAGGCAAATACTTATTTCCAAATAAGGTACTTATTTCCAAGTAAGGTCATAATAGATGTAATTAAGTTAAGATGAGGTCATACTGGAGTAGGTTGAGCCATTAATCCATTATAACTAGTATCCTTATAAGAGGACAGAAAACAATGTGATGATAGACACACAGGGCGGAGACAGCCGTGTAATGACAGAGGCAGAGAGTAGGGTGACGTAGCTGCAAGCCAAGAGTTGGTGGCTGCCACCAGAAGCTAGGAAGAGGCAAGGAAGGCCCCTCCCCTACAGGTTTCAGAGGGAGCAGGGCCCTACCAACACCTTGTTTTCCAGCTCTAGAACTGTGAGAGAATAAATTTGTTGTTTTAAGCCACCTAGCTTTTGGTAATTTGTTAGGGAACCCTAGGAAACTAATACATTATGTATTTCATTTGTGCTTTCAAATTTATTTTTGTCTTTTTCATTCTTTATTTTGTAATTGATGCCTTCTTTTTTTCACCTTGTTAATGTGTCCCATAATATTTATTTTTTACTTATCTCCCCAAATTAGTTATTGAGTTCAATTGTCTTTTTTAAAAATTTTAATATTTATTTATTTTTGAGAGAGATAGTGTTTAACGGTGAGAAAAGAAAGCATATGTTTAGGAGTGCCTGAGTGGCTCAACCAATTAAGCATCTGACTCTTGACTTCATCCCAGGTCATGATCTCATTGTTTGTGAGTTCGAGCCAGACTCAGCTGTCCGCGCAGAGTCTGCTTGGGATTCTTTCTTTCCCTCTCTTCCTACCCCTCCTCCCCACCCCCCCGATGTGAGCATGCACATGTGCTTTCTCTCTGTCTCTTAAAATAAATAAACTTAAAAAAAAAAAAGAAAGCATATGTCCACAAAAATAGTTGTACATGAATAATTTATAGCAGCTTTATTTGTAATAGCTGGAAACTAGAAACAGTCTAAATGTCCATCACTAACTAAGAAGATAAATAAATTGGTATATCCTTAAAACAGGGGTGCCTGGGTGGCTCCATGTTAAGCATCCAACTCTTGATTTTGGCTCAGGTCATGATCTCACAATTGTGATATTGAGCCCCACATTGGGCTCTGCACTGAGTGTGGAGCCTGCTTTGGAGTCTCTCTCCTCCTGCCCCTCTCTTTGCCTCTCCCCGGCTTGCATGCTCCCTCAGAATAAACAAACATTAAAAAAATACTATTCAGTAATGAAAATGAATGAATAATTCATACATGCTACTACATGGATGAATCAAGTATGCTAAGTAGAAGAACCTAGATCAAAAAGAGTACATATTAATTCATTTATATAAGATCATTGAAAATTTAAACTATTGTATAGTGACAGGAACTGCTTTGGGAAGGGAGGGGCAGGAGGAGATTGTAAGAGTGATGTGTTTATTGACTGTGATTATGGCTTCATGTGTGTATACATATGCCAGAACTGATCAAACTGTATGGTTTAAATATGTGCAGTTTATTGTATGTCAGTTATACCTCAATAAAGCTATAAAAAAAATCCCCATCCAATTTAGAGAATGTGTGAGGCTCTCACTACTCTTACTCCCTCATTTCCATCAGTGGGGATCTCTAACTGCTTTTCTCTTATCATAGGCAAGTGATTCTTGTGGGGCTGGTTGTTTACAATATTTCTGTTAGTCCCTTGGCATCCAGTGGTACTTGCAGCCTCTTCCTGCAGAAGTTTCCTCAATCTGGGATATAAAACAAGCCCAAGACCGCTCTCAAGTGGCTCACAGTTTTTTACCTGGGAGACATTCACCTGGCCAGCTATCAGTGAGTGCAGGTACTTCGAAATTATAGCCTTCTACTCTGTTGTCATGGATTACTTCAAATGGCTAGTCTTCAGATTTCTCAGGTAGAAGTCAGATAACCAGTCTGCAGAATCCCGAATCTCTAAGAGACAGATAATCAAGCTTTCAGAGTGGTGTCCTTGAAGCCCACCCTTACTAGGCTAGAAGTGAGGGTAAAGGGGTAAAGCACCAATCCATTCCTCTGATTTGAGAGTGGTATTGACAACTCTCTAAAGAAATCCCTTTTTCCCAATTTCCATCTCCTCATTAGATCTCTCCAAATGCTCTCCACCTCCACTCTTTTTAAAAATAATTGGAAGTGGGTGATCAGCTAAGTATTGTAAAATTGCTTCCCCTACTTTCCCTTCCTTTGCAGGTCTTGTCCATGTGGTCTAACACCTTATTTTGAGTAGTGGGAGTATTAGCAGGTAGTGCCTTGGAACCCTCAGCTAAGATTGAGACAGAGTTTATGTGGGTATCATGTTATGTGCTGTTAATAGGACTTTCTGGAAGTCTGATTTATTTTTTTAAACTTTTTAAATGTCTTATGTATTTCTGAGAGAGAGAGAGAGAGAGAGACAGCATGAGCAGGGGAGGGTCAGAGAGAGAGGGAGACACAGAACCCGAAACAGGCTCCAGGCTCTGAGCTAGCTGTTAGCACAGAGCCCGACGTGGGGCTTGAACCCACGAACCGTGAGATCATGACCTGAGCTGAAGTCAGACGCCCAACTGACTGAGCCACCCAGGCGCCCCTCTGGAAGTCTGATTTAATTTAAAAACATGCACTTTACTTGAGATTAGTGAAATTCTGGGAGCTTCACTTTTCATTTTGCCCTTATTTCATGGCATTGGACATATAATCTTATCTATAGTACAGAATTATAGCTGTTCCTTAGTTTTATTATTGGTGGAATAATTGTTTCTTTCCTTTTATTCATGCTTGTAAACTTCAGGGAAGTAAGTAAACATGCCCTTACTGCTGCTTCTTCCCCTGCCTTTTTATTAAATATTGAAGTCTCCTTGTTAAAATAGTCATCTCATTATTCCAGTCCTCACAGACCTTAGTCTTCTCTAAACTTCTGTGGAATTTCTTAGTAATAACTGGTGTTTATAATTGTTGTTTTATTCTTTTGTATTTAATTTGTCTCAAATACTTAAGTGGAATATGTTTTCTTTATTTTTAATTTGTTATTTAAACAATGATTACTTTTAAGAGAGAGCGTGCACATGTGTGTGTGAGCAGGGAAGGGGCAGATAGAGAGAGGGAGAGAGAATCCCACACAGGCTTCATGCAGTCAGCAAAGAGCCCAATGGGGGACTCAATCCCACAAACCTGTGAGATCATAGCCTAAGCTGAAATCAAAAGCCAGATGCTTACCCGACTGAGCCACCCAGGCACCCCTGTTTTCTCTTTTTAAAATGGAAGAATTAAAATGGATTACCTTTGATATCTGGAGCTCAGATATTTTAGGAATCTCAGAACTCTTTTGGGAGAAGTAGGGTAAGTGATATTATTTGGAATGTCATAAGTAATGAATAAGTCAGATTTCAAGTGGTTGGCCAATATTACATGGGAATGTCATGATGGTAAAGTAATGATGGTAAAGGATTAGAACACAGGATGTATCAACTCCATTCTTTTGTCTGACTTCTAGAAATTTTAGTTTGCTTTCCACCAAGACATGTCAGTCTCCCTTTCCCTCCCATAACTGGTTTATTACTGCTGGAGTAGTAGGTAATTTCAGGAATAGGGATTACATTTATTAAAGTCTCATTTATTAGATGTTTTATATTCTCTACTTTATATCATGCAGCGGGTGAGTTATCAAAGTAATACATTGATCAGAGATGAGCCCTGGGCTAACTGCTTAATTTTGTGTATGTTTCATTCTACTCTTTTGTTTTACGTGCACAGGCTGCAAAAATATAATTTGAATAATGAAAAAAGGAGTTTTGGGGTAAGTTGCCTGTGTTAAGGAGCTAATCTGTCTTCACAAAAATTCCTATGACAAAGACCTGACTCTGAAACTAAGTGAAACATTTAAGGCATACAAAAATGTTTTTAGAGTAAAACAGGAAGGAAAGCAATGGGAAGCAATGTAGTCTTTTTGCCCTGCCTGCATTAGTGCTAGTCAGCTGATAACAGTTTGTTTGAATCACAGGGAAACCACCAGCGTGATGAGATTTAGTATGGTCAACATAATTAAGAGGTCATTAATTTTAATCATGAGTCTCCGAAAGAGTAACTAAATGCCTAAAAGAAGGAAAAGCAACAATAGTGACCCTTTTTGCCCCCCAATTAACTGTGTAACACAAAAATCATTCCAGATGGTTCACCACTGAGAAGATTTTCATGATTTTTCTATCCTAATTCATTTCAGACTTAGTGACATTCCTCTTAAAGAAGGATGTATTTTTGTGGCATGACTATAGTTTTTTTTTTTCTTGTTAAACAAATATATGTTAATTTGTGAGACATTTAGTATTTCAAAGTTAAGTAGTAAGTCACATTTTTGGGTTCTGAGTGGAATAGTGTCCCTCCCTCTCTCCCTCCCTTCCTTCCTTCCATCTTCTCTTTTTTAAAAAAATATTTCTATCCATGGTCCTCAGCTCCTGAGTTCATGCCTGTGTAATTCTTTCTGCTGTTTATTTGGCAATGTCTCTGGTCTTCCTTGAGAAGTTTAGCTTGTTGAGTATGGTCACAGGTGAATGCATTTTTAAATTGTATTCCTATATGCCTTTTTCAGCTTACAATATTAAGGTCTGATTACATGTAAGGCAGATATAATGAAAATTAATAAAATTTTAAAAAAGGGCTTTGAACATGTTTATACATTAAATAAAGCTAGTAACTTTCCTGTATGCCATTAAGTATATAGAAATAAAAACATTAGGGGAGACCGGGTGGCTCAGTCTGTTAAGCGTCTAGCTTCGGCTCAGGTCATGATTTCAAGCTTCTTAGTTCAAGCCCTGCTGTCAGCACAGAGCCCACTTCGGATCTTCTGTCCGCCTCTCTCTATGCCATTCCCTGCTCATTCTCATTCTCTCTCTCTCTCTCTCTCTCTCAGTAAACTTAAAAAATTACATTAAGGGGTGGAAAATCTCATTAATAGTGGATATAAAATAAATAGAAATGAAGTTAACATAAAATATATGGGGCTTTATAAAACAACTATAAAACTTGAGAAAAAGAGAAGATATAACTAAGGAATCATATCTGTTGATTGAAGACTCAACATTGAGAAAGTATAAATTCTTCCTAAACTAATTTATAAATTTAAATGTAATATCACTCTTCTAAAGTCCAGGAAACCTAAGAACATATGTGTGAGACTAGCCAAGAAAACTTTGAAAAATAACAGTTTTGAGTACAGTGTTCCCTATCAGATTTTAAAATATATTATGGAGTACTGAGATTAAAATAATGTGGTATTGAGAACAGNAAAAGGATGGTTCCTGGAGAAATAATGAGGGACAGCTGGCTTACTATTTGGCAGAAAAACAAGGTAGGATACCATACACTTCTCCAGAGTAGATTTTAGGTGGAGTAATGATTTGTATGTTAAAATTGAAGCTGTGAATGTACTAAAGGAAAATATTTGTGAGATATATATTAACTTTGGAATCAGGACAGTACTTCTGAGCATGACAACAAAGACAAAACCTTAAAATAGATTTGACTGTATAAGAATATTACCCCACCCCACCCCCAACCAATAAAGAAAGATGGGAAAATATTTGGAATATGTAAAAGAAAATTCAAATCCTATGTATTTAGAGAGCTCTTAAAAATGTCTCGCAGGAACTCCTGGGTTGTTGAATCGTGGAGATATGGGGAGAGTGGCACTCTCAGAGTGTGGAAGCCCTATGTCCTTTCCCACTTACCTTGCCCTATACATCTCTTCTCTCTGGCTGTTGTGAGTTAAATATACTTCCCCTAGATCNGAACCCACAAACTGTGAGATCATGACCTGAGCCGAAGTTGACGCTTAACCAACTGAGCCACCCAGAGGCCCCATCTGTATTCTTTTTAGATAAGACCTGATACAATAGTGTATAACTAGATTCAAGAATGTGTTTGGTTAAAAAATCCCCTTCTAAAAGTCAGAAGCTTAACACTTAGCTTCAATATCTGAAACTGTCTATTATCAACCTCTGATCTCTAAAAATACACTCCAATATAAAAATTCTTGCCCATCCTCTCATTTAAAGAGGGTACTCTGTGGTTATTTAAATAAATTCAAAATAATGTACTGGGGAAAAAAGTCTTGCAGTTCCATTATATGAAGTATCCAGAATAGATCAATCTACTGAGACTGAAGGTAGATTAGTGGTTGGTTGCCTAGATCTGGGAACAGGGGGAGGGGGAATGGGAAGTGACTGCTTATGGGTATGGGTGTTCTTTTTGGGGTCATGTAAATGTTCTAAAATTAGATTGTGGTGATGGGTACATAGCTCTGGATATACGAAAAATTATCAAATTCTGTGCTTTTACTTTTTTTCAAAACAATTTTTTAAATGTTTATTTTCTTGAGAGAGAGTGAGAGAGCATGTGCGCACAAATGGGAGAGGGCAGAGAGAGATGGAGACAGAATTCAAAGCTGGCTCCAGGCCCTGAGCTGTCAGCACAGAGATCGACACAGGGCTCCTGAGCTGAAGTCAGATGCTCAACTGACTGAACCACCCAGGTGCCCCTCAAATTCTGTACCTTAAATGAGTATGGTATTTGATTTGTATCTCAATAAAACTGGTAAATTTTTTATTGTAAACCTACCTCCATAGAAAATAGGTTAATATCATAAATAGGCATGTGGAAAAAAGAGAAAGATGGATTGCAAATCTAATTTGTTTCACATTTTGTACTAAATGGGAAACTAAATCAACATTGAGATGCCATTATTTTGTTTTATTTTATTTTATTTTATTTATTTTTTTAAATGTTTTATTTATTTCTAGGAGAGAGAGAGACAGCGTGAGCAGGGGAGGGTCAGAGAGAGAGGGAGTGACAGACTGAAACAGGCTCCAGGCTCTGAGCTGGCAGTCAGCACATAGCCCGATGCAGGGCTCGAACCCACGAACCGCGAGATCATGTCCGACGAAAGTCGGACGCTTAACCGACTAAGCCACCCAGGCGCCCCGAGATGCCATTATTTTAAATCTTCCAATTGACAAAGATAAAAATGCTTACTACACAGACTATAAAGAGATATACTCCTATGTAGCTAGTGCAAGTATAAATTGATTCAGCCTTTGTGGGAGGGAGCTGAGAGGGTAGATAATATAAACAATATATATATGTATGTATGTATGTATGTATATTGTGTGTATATGTGTAGCTAGGTATATATATAACAAAAAAAAATCCCTTAAACTATTTATGCTCCTAAAACCTTTGTTTCAGCAATTCCATTTTTAGAAATTTACCCAAGGTTTTTTCCCTCACTTAATAGTCTATTGCAAGCACCTGGCACCAGGTGCTGCGCACCTGGCTGGCTCAGTTGGAAGAACATGCAGCTTTTGATCTTGGGGTCATGAGTTCTAGCCCCATGTGGGGTGTAGAAATTGCTTAAATAAAACTTAAAAAAAAAAATCTATTGCAAGCATCTCCATGCCATATAATGTTTCAGTAATTTGAATAGTTCCATACATATACGTGTTGAGGGGTAATATTCTGTACAAAACACTTCTATAAGAATTAATGTTTTTATATGGACTTCTTTAATCTCTTGATTGTTCAGAAATTATTAAAAACAATTTTGGGATGGGTTTCAGGGAAACTGAGAAACACCAATGAAGAACAAGTTAATTGCAAATTGCAAGGTATCTAATTTCTTGCTTTTGGAAGAGAGTTCAACCTCTTAATCCTTTAAGCTATGTTTTGGAGTTTAAGACAAACATTTTTTTAAACGTTTATTTATTTTTGAGAGAGAGACAGGGCATGAGCAGGGGAGGTACAGAGAGAGAGGGAGACACAGAATCTGAAGCAGGCTCCAGGCTCTGAGCTGTCAGCACAGAGCCGGATGTGGGGCTTGAACTCACAAATCGTGAGATCATGACCTGAGCTGAAGTTTCAGCTCAAAAGCTGAACCCCGCGAGCCCCCATGTTTTGGAGTTTTAATGGTGAACAAGACTCAATCTCTGCTTCGTGGAGTAAATGGACACTTAAATTACCTTGTGCTAAGCGATATAATTAAAGTTAATCTTGGGAACATATAAAAATGCTCTTGTCCTACATGGGCAAGTAAAGCTTCTAAGATGTGAAGTGTTTATGCTGACAGGTGAAGGAAAACTTGGGAATTACCAAAGTGAAGAGGAGTTTAAAAGAAGGGCTTCTGGTGCAAAACTGCATGTGCAAAGGCCCAAATGTAGGTGAAAATGTAAAGTGGTGAAGATGAGGGTGTAAATAAGGGCCAGATTCTGGGCCTTTTGGGTCACATTAAGGATTTTATCCTAAAGATCGTAAAGAGTCATTGAAAAATGTTAACTAGGAGGTTAGTGTGTCTTGGTCATATTTTTGCTGGTTAACATGCTGATTGCAGTGTGTTGATGCAGTTAACTTTGTTGGAACAAGATCGTCTTTTAGAAGGTAGTTTTTGCAATTCGGGTGAGAGGAAATGATGGTCTATTCTAGGGTAGTTAGTGGAAATAGAAGTGGGATGGCATCAAGGTATCTAGGAAGTAGAATGTTAGGACATTGTGTTCACTTGGGTATGAGGGATGGGGAAGAGAGTCCAGGATGATGTCTAGATTTATTTATGTCTTGATCAACTGTGGGAATATTGTTGCTACTCACCAAGATAAAGCAGATTTGGTGGAGAAGATAATACCCCTTTTCTAATTTACTTATGGTCCATTCAGACAGAGATGTTCAGTAGGCAGTCTGAAGCTCTGAGAGATAGGAGCTGGAGCTGGAGATAAAGATGTGAGATCTTGATATTTATTTCCTTGAGAGAAAATTGGTTTTGTAATTTGGGATAATTTCCTTTTGCATTTTATGACAGATATATGTTAAGCTTATGCAGAGAGAGATGCTTGCCAAATAACAGGCTTTCTGAGAGTGTTTTGTTGAATATGTTTTACTTTCTGCATTATAGTTGTGAAATTGTGAGATTCCCTAATTGATACTTGTTTTTTTAGTTTCTTTTCACAATTTTCATGGTATTTGGAAATCCATTGTAAGAAAATTCTTTATTGTATCCTTTCTGTGGATAGACATTATTTTTTTGTTAAATTTTTTAAATGTTTTATTTATTTCTGAGAGAGAGAAACAGCATGAACAGAGNGTCACTGTGAAATTTCCTGTGCATGTATGTCTCTGCACAAGTGTGAGAATTAGGGAGTGGAGCTACCAGGTGGAAGGAGATATGTATCTTCCAATTTTATCAGATATTGCCTAATTGCTTTCTATAAAGAGTTATATTGATGTACACTCTCACTAGCTATGTATGGGACTATATATGTTATATCCTCTCCTATGTGTGATATTGTCAGTATTGTCAAACTGTAATACTTTAAGCAGTCTGATGGGTATGAAATGGTGTCTTGTGATTTTAAATTTGTTTAATTAATTGCTAATAAAGTTGGGCATCTTTTCATATTGATTGTTCATTGATGTTTCTTCTGTAAGTTACTACCTATTCATATTCTATTCCTCCCCCCCCCTCGTATTTTCTATTGGCTCCCTTGTCTTTTTGTTGTTGTAGAATTTTTGTACAAATGAACTAATCCTTTGTCAGTGAAAATCTCTCTGCTCAATATGTAGTTTGTCTTTTTTTTTTTTTTTTTCATGTTAAAACTTGACCTTGGGGGGCTCTGGGGGGCTCAGTCGGTTAGGCGGCTGGTTTTGGTTCAGGTCATGATCTTGCAGTTTGTGGGTTACAGCCCTGCATTGGGCTCTGTGCTGACAGCTCAGAGCCTGGAGCCTACTTCACATTCTGTGTGTCTCTCTGTCCCTCCCCTGCTTGTGCTGTCTCTCTCTCTCTCTTTCTGTCTCTCAAAAATAAACATTAAACAAAAACCCAACAACTTCATTTTCTGTGACTTGAGACTTAAAATTTACTGCTCTATAAAATACACTTACTTTGCATATATACCTTTTTTTTTTAAGTTTTTTTTTATTTTTGGAGTGCCTGGGTGGCTCAGTTGGTTAAGTGTCCGACTTCAGCTCAGGTCATGATCTCGCGGTCTGTGAGTTCCAGCCCCATGTCAGGCTCTGTGCTGACAGCTCAGAGCCTGGAGCCTGCTTTGGATTCTGTGTCTCCCTCTCTTTGCTCTTCCCTCACTCGTGCTCTGTCTCTTAAAAATGAATAAACATTAAGAGAAAAAAATTAAAGAATATTGTCTAAAAAAAGATTTTTTATTTATTAAAAAAATTTTTATAGTTTATTTTTGAGGCAGAGAGAGACAGAGCATGAGTGGGGGAGGGGCAGAGAGAGAGGGAGA
The DNA here is from genome assembly GCF_008692635.1 of Crocuta crocuta. Classification (NCBI taxonomy): domain Eukaryota; kingdom Metazoa; phylum Chordata; class Mammalia; order Carnivora; family Hyaenidae; genus Crocuta; species Crocuta crocuta. The sequence goes on from NW_027528417.1 coordinate 7,702,591, forward strand.
CACAGAATCTGAAACAGGCTCCAGGCTCTGAGCTGTCAGCACAGAGCCTGACATGGGGCTCGAAACTATGAACCATGAGATCATGACCTGAGCCAAAGTTGGATGCTTAACTGACTAAGCCATCCAGACACCCCAAGATTTTTTATTTTTAAGCAACCTTTCCACCCATTTTGGGGCTTGAACTCACAACCCCTAGATCAAGAGTCTCATGCTCTACTGACTGAGTCAGCCATATATATAAATTTTAAAAAGTTATTTTTATCTTTCATACATAGAAAAATTTAATCAATCAATGGTATTGAATGATTATATATTTGAAAATCTTTTACAGTCATAAATGATACACATCAGCAAATGTGTATTTTTTTTGAGAGAGAATGAGCTCATGCAAGTGGGGGAGGGGCAGAGAGAGAGAGAGAGGGAGAGGAGAGGGAGAGTGGGAGGGAGGGAGGGAGACAGAGGATCCTAGGCAGGCTCTGTGCTGTTAGTGTAGAGCCTGACTCTGGGCTTGAGTTTAGGAACTGTGAAATTATGACCTGAGCTAAAATCAAGAGTCTGATGCATTGATCTCATGGTTTGTGGGTTCGAGCCCCATGTCAGGCTCTGTGCTGACAGGTAGTTCAGAGCCTGGAGCCTCTTTCAGATTCTGTATCTCCCTCTCTCTCTGACCCTCCCCTGCTCATGCAGTCTCTCTCTCTGAAAAATAAAAAAAAAAAAACATTTAAAAAATTAAAAAACAGAGAGTCTGATGCTTAACTACCTGAGCCACACAGGCTCTCCTGTATGTACTTTTTTCAGTAGACTTTATTTTTCAGAGTAGTTTTGGGTTCACAGCAAACTTGAGCAGAAAGTACAGAGAATTCCCATGTCATCCCTGCCCCACATACTTAAAATCTCCTCCACTATCTACAACAGGCATCACAGTATGGCACATTGGTTGCAAGTGAGGAACCTGAATTGACACATCATTATCACTCAAAGTCCATGGGTTACATTAGGGTTAATTGTTGGTGTTGTACATTCTGTGGGTCTGGACAAATGTATAATGACACCACCCACCATCATAGTAACATGCAGAATAGTTTCACTGCCCTGAGAATCCTCTGGATTCTGCCAATTCATCCCTCCCTTCTCCTTAGCCCCTGATCTTCTTAATGTCTGCAGTTTTGTCTTTACCAGAATGTCATATAGTTGAAAACATACAATGTGTAACCTTTTTGGCTTCTTATACTTTCTTTTAGTATGCATTTAAGTTTCTTCTTTGTCTTTTCATGGCTTCGTAGCTCATTCCTTTTTAGCTCTTTTGAGTAATACCCCACTTTCTAGATATACCACAGTTAATTTAGCCACTCACCTACTGAAGGACATCTCGGGTGCTTGGATATTTTGTCAGTTAAGAATAAAGCTGCTGTAATATCCCTGTGTACGTTTTTGTGTAGATCTAAGTTTTCAACTCATTTGGGTAAATGTCAATGAGCACAGTTGCTGGATTGTATGTTAAGAGTATGTTTAGTTTTTCTGGGGCTTCTGGGTGGCTTAGTCATTTGAGCATCTGACTCTTGATTTTGGCTCAGATTGTGATCCAAGGGTTGTGGAATCCAGCCAGGCGTCAGGCTCTGTGCTGAGCCTGCTTAAGATTCTCTCCCTCCCTCCTTCCCCTCTAANATTCCTATTGCTCCACATTCCACCAGCACTTGTCAATATTTTGGATTTGGGACATTTTAATAGGTATATAGTGGTGTCACATTGTTTTAATTTGCATTTCCTTAATGATTTGATGATATTCCTTAATCATATGATGTGGAGCATCTTTTCATATGCTTATTTGCCATCTGTAGATCTTCTTTAGTGAGATATTTAGATCTTAGGTCCATTTTTCAAATCAAATTACTTTTTCATTGTTGAGTTTTAAGAGTTCTTTGTATATTTTGAATAACAGTCCTTTATCAGATATATGCTTTCCAAATTTTTCCTCCCAGTCTGTGGCTTTCCATTCTCATAAGTAGCATTTACTTTTACATAAATATCAGGAATTTTTGTTTGTGTACTGTAGTTTTCTAATTAATTGATTAGTGTCCTAACATAAGAAATCAAAATTTTGGTATGTCCCACCAAATAAGATAAGCCAGAACCAATAAAATTTTAAACCTAAAAACACGTCCAACTAAAAAGTTATAAAAAGAACAAATCTTCTGTGCTTTAATGTCCAAATTTAAATATTTATCTAACATATATTTAAAACAGTTTATATATTATATATGAAGCAATTTAATATATATTACATTAAAACATAACTTCTGTGGACTATAACAGATCACATTTATTTTCTTCACTGTTTATATTGTTCAAGCAATTTCTTTTCATTCCTCAGTATATTTCAAACATTAAGTTTTGTTAAATATTAATATTTGAACCCCTTTTCATCAATTTGTATCCTATCCCACTTTAAAAAAGTGCTTTTACCACCGAATACAATATGTATACATGTTTTATATCTGTTTATTGTCTTAACCTCATATAGATTCCATGAGAGCAAAGACTTGTTTATTTTGTTTACTACTATATCTTAAGTCTCTTATACACTGTCTGGCATTCAATAAATATTAAATATTTGTTGAATGAATACAAAACATTGCTTATATTCGTACAAATATTTAAAAAATTATTTTCAGTGTTTATTTTTGAGAGAGAGAGAGAGTGCAAGCAAGGGAGGTGCAGAGAGAGAGGGAGACACAGAATCTGAAGCAGGTTCCAGTCTCTGAGCTGTCAGTACAAGAGCCCGATGCAGGGCTGATTCACAGACTGTGAGATCATGACCTGAGACGAAGTCAAGATGCTCAACTAACTGAGCCACCCAGCCGCCCCTACAAGCTATTTTTAAAAAGCTATTGCTGATTTCAGTGGAGCAGAATAGAGAGCCCAGAAATAAACCCACAGTCATATGGTCAATTAGCCTTTGACAAATAAACCAAGGATATACAATGGGAAAGCGTCTTCTCAACAAATGGTGATGGGAAAACTGGACAACTACATGCAAAAGAATGAAATTAGACAACTTCCTTACACCATACACAAAAATAAACTCAAAATGGATTAAGGACCTAAATGTGAGACCTGAAACCATGAAACTCCCAGCGGAGAGCAGAGGCAGTAATTTCTTTGACATCAGCCATTGCAATATTTTTCTAGACATGTGTCCTGAAGCAAGAGAAACACAAGCAAAAATAAACTATTGGGATTACATCAACATCAAACGCTTCTGCACAGCAAAGGAAACAGCCAACAAAACTAAAAGACAACCTACTGAATGGGAGAAGGTATCTGCAAATGACATATCTGATAAAGGGTTAGTATCCAAAATATATAAAGAACTTCTACAACTCATCATCAAAGAACCCAAATAGTCCACTTAAAAATGGATAGAAGACAGGAGCAGACATTTCTCCAAAGAAGACCTACAGCTGGCCAAGAGACACATGAAGAGATGCTCAACATCACTTATCATCAGAGAAAAATGCAAATCAAAACCACAATGAGATACCATCTTACACCTTTCACAAGGACTAAAATCAAAAACACAAGAAAAAATAAGTGTTGACAAGAATGTGGAGAATAAGGAACCTTGTGCACTGTTGGTGGGAATGCAAACTGGTGCAGCCACTCTGAAGAGAACAGTATGGAGGTTCCTCAAAAATTAAAAATAGATATACTAGGGGTGCCTGGGTGGTTCGGTTGGTTAAGCATTCAACTCTTGATTTCAGCTCAGGTCATGATCTCACAGTTCGCGAATTCAAGTCCTGCATCAGGCTCCATGCTGACAGTACAGAGCCTGCTTGGGATTCTCTCTCTCCCTCTCCCTCTCAAAATAATAAATAAACTTTAAAAAAAAGTTTAAAAAATTAAAACAATCTACCATATGATCCATTAATTCTATTGGGTATTTACCCAAATAATATAAAAACACTAATTCAAAAAGATATATGCACTTCTGTCTTTATTGGAGCATTATTTACAATAGCCAAATTATGGAAGCAGCCCAAGTGTTTGCTGGAAGATGAATGGATAAAGATACACAATAGAATATATACAATATACATATGTATATATACACACAATGGAATACTATTCAGCCATAAAAAGAATGAAATCTTGCCATTTACAACTACATGGATGGATCTAGAGGATATAATGCCAAGCAAAATAAAGCAGAAAGAGAGGTACCATATGATTTCATTTGTATGTGGAATTTAAGAATAAAAAAAAAGAAACAGATAAACCAAAAAAAAACAAAAACAAACCCCAGTGTTATCTAGAGAAGAAACTGGTGGTTACCAGAGGGGAGTTGGTGGTAGGGGGTATGGGGAAATACGTGGAGGGGATTAAGAGTACACTTATCTTGGTGAGCATATAAAATTGCTAACTCTCTATATTGTACGTCAGAAAATAACACTGTAAAGTGTACTGGAATTAAAAAACTAGTGTGTGATGTGAAAATTATATAAAATTCAAACTTGTTTCCATAAGTAGTTATATTGGAACATAAAAAAATTACTGCTGATTTCAAAAGAGTTGTTATAGTCTTTTGTTATTATCTCCAAGATTGGTTTTATGATTACTGCTGATTTCAGACAGTTGTTTTGGTCTTAATTTGTTCTCAAGATTAATTTTACAAAGACCTCATACAGCTGAAAAGGGTTCAAATCTCTGCTCATTACTAACTGCTATTCAGAATTTCAAATTTTTTTTTAATATTTTTTATTTATTTCTAGGAGAGAGAGAGACAGTGTGAGCAGGGGAGGATCAGAGAGAGAGGGAGATAAAGACTCTGAAATTGGCTCCAGGCTCCGAGCTGGCAGTTAGCACAGAGCCCAATGTGGGGCTCGAACCCACGAACCGCGAGATCACGATCTAAGCGAAAGTCGGACGCTTAACCGACTAATCCACCCAGGTGCCCCAAAATGTTTTTTTTTTTAAATTTTTGTTTATTTTTGAGAAAGAATGTGAGCAGGGGAAAGGCAGAGAGAGAGGGAGACACAGAATCTGAAGCAGGCTCCAGGCTTTGAGCTGTCAGCATAGAGTCTGATGCAGGGCTCAAACCCACAAACCACAAGATCATGACCTGAGCCAAAGTCAGATGCTTTCCCACTAAGCCGTCCAGGCACACCTACCTGTCAGTAACTTTTGACATAGTTAATCAATTATTTTCTTACATTTTTTTTTTTAACTTCCCTTCTACACTAAAGTCTCTTGGTTTTCCTCTTACCTCCTTAGCTGCTCCTTTTGTTTCTTTTGCTATTTCTCCTTGTTCTGCCTGACCTTTAATACTGAGTGCCCAGACCTCAATCCTTAATCATTTTTTCTATTTTCATGTTTTCCCAAAAATGCCCAGTCTCGTGGCTGTGAATACTATCTGTATGTCCATGATTTCTAAACTTACATCCCCAGTGCAGACTCCTAAATTCTAGATTCATTTTTATCCATCTTGATGTTACCACTTGTATATATAATAAATATTTCAGATCAAGTCCAAACCTGAACTCCAGTTCTTCTCTTCCCAGATCTGTTCTGCCCATAGCCTTCTCCATCTCAGTTGTTTACAACTCTGTCCTTTTGGCTGTTTCAGCTAAAAACTTTGAGTCCATCCTTATTTTCACATGCACCTGCTCACTGGTATACCTGTGCATGTGCTCATACTACATCCAACTCATGAGGAAATCCTCTTAGCTCTACCTTGCAAATATATCCAGATTAGCATTTCTTACCACTGATTGGATTTAGTTTAAACCACCTTCATCCTTTACTTGGATGATCTCTAGTTTCCTAACTGGTCTCTTTGCTTCCTTTTTTGTTTCCCTCCAATCTTCTCCATACAGCAGCCAGAGTGATTCTTGAAAAATGAAGTTGTATTGTGTCTCTTCCCTACGTCACTGGGTCCCCATTTCACTTAGGGTAAAGGTAGGATCTTTATTATTCGTCTCCTAAGCCATAGGCTGGTAATGGTGATGGGGCTCTCCATTTCTTCTCTCATTTCTTCTCCTGCATCTCTCCCCATTGCTTGTTCTTTTTAAAAATAAAAAAAAAAAATGTTTATATTTGAGAAAGAGAGGGAGAAACAGTGCATAAGCTGTGGAGGGGCAGAGAGAGAGGGAGACATAGAATCTGAAGCAGCTCCAGACTCTGAGCTGTCAGCACAGAGCCCGATGTGGGGCTGGAACTCATGAGCTATGAGATCATGATCTGAGCCAAAGTTGGATGCTTAACCAACTGAGCCACCCAGGCACCCCTCCTTTGCTTGTTCTGTTTCAGCCATATTGGCCTCCTTGCTACTCCTTTAACACACCAGGGCTGTTGCATTGGTGTGATATTACATCCATTACACCCTTGTCTATGTGGTTCACTTCTTCAGGCTTTGCTCAAATGTCACTTCCTCAGTGATGACTATCTTGACTACCTTATTTAAAATTGTGGCAACTAAATCATGGAAAGAGCCTTAATGTCCATCAACTGATGGAAAGGATCAAGAAGATGTGGTTTATCTATACAGTGGAATACTACATGGCAATGAGAAAGAATGAAATCTGGCCATTTGTAGCAACGTGGATGGAACTGGAGGGTTTTATGCTGAGCAAAATAAGTCAGGCAGAGAAAGACAGATACCATATGTTTTCACTTCTGAGTGTAACAGGGGAAACTTAAAAGAGGACCGTGGGGGAGAAGAAGGGGAAAAAGTAATTGGGGAGAAGGAGGGAGGCAAACCATGAGAGACTCTTGAATACTGAGAACAAACTGAGGGCTGATGAGGGTGAGGGAGAGGGGAAAGAGGTTGATGGGCATGGAGGAGGGCACTTGTGGGGATGAGCACTGGGTGTTATATGGAAACCAATTCGACAATAAACTATGAAAAGAAAAAATACTAAAAAAAAAAAAAAGTGTGGCAACTGTCCCTGCCCCCTGCTCTGCCCCTCACTTCTGTTTTACCTTTTTTTTTTTTTTTAATGTTTTATTTGTTTCTGAGAGAGAGAGAGAGAGAGAGAGACAGAGTGAGCAGGGAAGGGTCAGAGAGAAAGGGAGATACAGAATCCGAAACAGGCTCCAGGCTCTGAGCTAGCCGTCAGCACAGAGCCCGATGCGGGCTCGAACCCACGACTCGTGAGATCATAACTGGAGCTGAAGTTGTACACTCAACCGACTGAGCCACCCAGGCACCCCAAGCTTTTTTTTTTTTTTAATAGCACTTAGCACTTTATAGAGTACTATCTAAATGACTTATTTATTATGTTCGTTGTTAATTGACTGTCTTCCTCTTCCCGTGTAAGGTCTAGGATGTCAGGGATCTTTGTTTACTTCATCTGCATATCCCAAGCAATTGATACTTGCTCTTGTTTGTGTTAAAGGAAGGGAAATCTCAAGTTTCTTCACTGGTCTGAATTTTTCTAGGGTTTTTTTTTTAAAGTTCAAAAAATTTCCCCCTAACTTTAGTATAACTATTTTGATTCTTGTCTTTGGATGTTCAAGGATTCTACTTGATTATAAGTTGACTGTAGGGATGGGATCGTTGTAGTATAATTTTGTTGTGGTGTTACAGTGAATTCCTCCTTAGCTCCTTTGAGATTTCTTTCAAGGCCTGTTTTAGAAATCCTATATTAGTGTATATTCTGGAGTATTATATTGCAAGAATTTCCCATTTCTCTCAACTTTAAAAGAAATTATAGGTATAAAAATGGTTAAGTAAGGTATATAGGCTTATCCTTGTATGTGGAAAGAGCTGACATTTTCCTTCTTTCATTCTAAGTCTAGTTTTGACGTTTAAGCAATTATTTGTGTATTCTTATTTTCTCTAGAGACATATAGTAACATCTATAGAAGGTTATAGAGGCAAATTGGAATAAGTAAAAACTGGAGCAAAAGGGAACTGGAGAATTACACATAAATACATGTACACTGAGATGCAGGTATAAGCATCATGAGCGGCCTTGGGCTTCAGATTATGTAATTGTTCTTAATGTTTTGATTGTTTCAGTGCTGCATCTCTCTATCCAATAAACAAATGCTTACTTGGTAACTAAATAAACTAAATGGATCATAGTCTTTGCTCAAGGTCTCTTACTTTGGCAGCAAGACCAGTGGTTGGATTTATCATATTGAGTGCAAGTGCTGTATTTGATTTGAGTATGGGGTGCTTTGTGGAGGTGGTGGTGTTGAGTTGCTCCTTCCACTGAGGAAAAGGTACTTCAGTGTCACAAGTTTACTGTCCTAAGGTTCATGGCATGACCAGTGTCTTTAAAACCCTGAGCCTGTTTATTAGGCTCTTAAATTTGTATTCTTCCAGATCCTGTTTACAGATCTTATAAAATTGCAGGGTTTTAACAGAGATGAAATACTGGTCTAAAAACAGCCACTTTACTTTCATTTAACAGTTCTGACATTTAGCAATTGGCTAAAGTTTCTTCTAATTCAAGATTCTGGGATTCTGGGATTGTAGCTCATTTCCTGTTAATGTTTTTTTCTCTATTAGTTCATATTCCTATTCTGTATTCTTCTCTTAATATAACAAATGTTATATCATACATGCAGGTGCCATGCAAATTGTAAAGCTGTGAGTATATATGGCAAAATTGTTTTCATTATGTACTAAAACAGATTTGTTTTTGTTAATGGAGAAGCCTGGAAAAGTTATAGATGTGATTTGGTTGGCAGCCTAAGATACATCATAGATAGAACACTGAAAGACCCAGAATTTTAGTTATTTACCTGCTCTGATTTTCAGGATATCCTGTGGCTTAAGTACCATTTCCAGTTCCTGAAAAGGATAAAGGGTGAATAGCCACGAAAGGAGGAATATGGTCTCTGATTATACTTTTTGACACTTTTGTCTGGGCTTGTCTAGGTATCCCTACCATCTTGCTCCTTTCTCTCATTGTGAGTCTGCTGACAGTCCCATGTTATCTGATACTTGGTCATCCTGACAGTATTATCAGTCACAATGTTCTTTCCTTATAGAGGTCTACTCTCCCCTTGTTATGAACCGTGAAGTTTACAGTGCTCTCTTCTCCCTAAAGATATTGACCATGTCATGCCACTGATACGATAAGCATTGCAGTTTAACTGCTCTGGTTAAACATTTGATTTTAATTCTTTAAACACTGATGGTAACTACTTTGTTTTCCTGTGATGTCAAAACCTACTATATAGTGATCAGATTCTTGGGAATGGACTTTCTTGTAGAAAGTCAATTAAAGGAATTTTTTTTTGAGATATACCTTCCTAAGTTTATTGTGATTGCAAGACAGAAATACCTTTTTCTTCAGCTTTTATTTTTCTGGGCCCAGTTGAAAGCAACATTATGTAGTAGTCTATAAGTTTGTAGTTTTTTTCTTTTCCTCTGTTTCTTTCTCACTAAAGTGACCTTACCCCCCATTTAGATGACTAATACCTTCATTCTAGCTTTACACCCTTGACTGTGAAAACTGGAAGGGACTATTAACCAGTCATCTGTCACTGTTGACTTATGGATCCCAGCACAATAGAGGGATCAGGTCTTCTTCCACCACATTCTTTTATGGCACAGTAGATGATATTAACTCCCACTGTAATTATAGTGGCATTTTACCTGTTTGCATATACTAACTGCCTGGACAAGAAATTCAGGCTGTTGGAGGAGGATCATAGCCTTGTAATATAGTACTGATTTTTTTTTTTTAAATGAGGAAAAAACCCAGAGTTTCTTATCTGGTAAAAATAAAACATTATCAGTATTTCCTTTGACTGATTTTCTGTAAATAGTGATTATTTGCTATTGAATGTGATAAAAAGAGAATGTTCGATAGAGATCCAGGATACCCCTGTTAAGGAGAGAATTTGGAGCCCTAGGAACAGATGCTCTGTACTTCTTCCCTTCTTCCATCTACACTTCTCTATGCAGAATGATGATTTTGATAATATTTGAAGAGTGCTACTCTCTTTTTAATGATAGACTTGGACTCATAGGGTTATTGGCACCTGAGTAATAACTTGAGTGTGTGCTGTTCATTCGCCTGCACCATACTGCTTGTATCTCCATCTTGGGCTATTTTGGTTGCTTCTTTAATTATATTCCTTTCTGGCTTGAATGGTTTTATTTTGGATATTGTGTATCAGCAGGGGAGAACAAGAAGGGAGAAGAGTACGTGTTCCTTTAAATACTTTTGTTTTTGTTTTTTTGTTTATTTTTGGGGGTAAGGGGCAGACAGAGAAGGGGACTGGGATCCAAAGTGGGCTCACTGCTGACAGCAGTGATCCCGAGCCCCATGTGAGGCTCAGATTCACTAATCATGAGATCATGACCTGAACCAAAGTGGGACGCTCAGCTGACTGAGCCACCCAAGGTGCCCCAACTACTTTTTCTTAGATTTATTTTTTTTATGGGGAAATGGTAGAATAATGTTTACAGTCTTTAAGAAAGAAATGTAATGGGGCTCACTCAGAAAGATATATGTATGGACAAAAGATAAAGTCTTTTTTTTCCTGGGGTGCCTGGGTGACTCAGTCAGTTTGACATCTGAATCTTGATCTTAGCTCAGGTCTGGATCTCGGGGTCATGAGTTCAAGCCCTGTGTTGGCATCTGTGATAGGTATGAAGGCTACTTAAAAAACAAATTAAAAGTTTTTTGCCCCTAAAATGTTAAGCTGGACAAAAAATTTTACAAAAAGCCACCACTATCTTCCCCAATACTTTTATCTTTTAGGAAGTACATACGGGAGGCTTTTGAAAAGGATGACTGAAACTTCATATAAATTTTGGTGAGGGTTTTCATGGCTTATAAGTTTTTTCTTTTTTTCTCTGTGTTGAAAGCATGAATGAGAACCTGGAGGAAATCTTGCTTGGGAGAAGATCATCATATCCAGGTTCTAATTTTCCTTTGAATGCTTATTCCAGGATAATTGAGTGTTAAGATCTGGAAGTAATTTTAAAGATGACCCAGTGTATTCCTCACTTTGGATGGGTGAGAGAACTGAGGTTTGGAGAGATTAAATTATGATCTCAAAGACTCATATTAGTTGGTAGAGAGTTAGACTAAACTTTTGGTTTCCCTTTCCAGTCTGTGTTTTTTACAATAGTCTTCCCCATTACAGGACTGAATTTCTTATGGGTTTTTGCCTGGTTTGCTTAGTAGACCAATCTGAGCAAATAGGAGCAGTTATAACATTTCTTACCTAATATTTGGGCAAAAAAGACCTTTTAATTTCATTGAGACTTCTCAAAAATAAAAGCTCAGTCATTTTAAAAAGGTGGCTTAATATAGATTTGCAATAAACATTCATTCAGAGCCTTAACACTTCTTTGTACTGACTACAGAGTTGGCTCTTTTTGTTCTTAGAAGAGACACACAGAACTTTGATGACCTTGGAAAACCAAGTGGATTTTCAAATACTGTCTTACCATATAGTATAGCACTGTGGTCTAGACTAAAGTAATAAAGTTAGAAAAAGTGTATTTGACATATATTTTTTGGAAAAGGGCAAGAGTATTGAAGTGTTTGGAATTTGGACTTGCTACTTTATTTGCTGATCGTAGGCCTGTTTTAACTTTTTTGCTCCTTTTTCAAACCATTTCAAATTCATGTTGAAAGTATGCGATAAATTGATCTAATTACTCCTTCCCTTTTGGGCCCATAAAATGAAAATGAAAAGAGATTGTGTATTTTCTTTAACATAGATAATTATAGCTGATATTTATTGAATACCCAATGAGCGTCCTGCACTGTGCGAAAGATTTTTATATGTATTTAAAAATTTATCCTATAGCTCTGTGGGAGAGATTGTCATTGCTGTATTTTGTAGTTGACACTGAAGCACAAAGAACTTGTTGATGTTACATAGGTAGTAAGAAGTAAGATACTGAATGCAAACACTGGCTCTTTAAAAAAAAAAAACACTCCATCCCATTGCCCCTCAACATGAAGGTGTTAGAGACCCAATTCTAAAGGACCCAGAATTTACTGAACAAAGGGGTGGCTGTTCACATTACAAAGTGATGTAGAGATTTATTTTAAAAAGCAGATTTCCACGGATTGTACTCTCTGCTCCCTGGCCAAAAATGCAGAGGGAGCCATCTCATCCTAGAGCCATCTCTAGGAGCTTTGGTCATCTAGCTTTGTCATGTATTGAGACAGGGCTGCCGTTGGGTCAGTGGACTATCCCTGAGCCAGCCATTGTCCTTTCTTTGCCAAGAACAGTCAAGCATTGCCCACAGTGGATAAAACTGTTGAGCTGAAAGAGGAGGTTGGTTGGGGATGGTAGGTGCCATCAGGGACATACAGGCAACTCCTCTCAGTACCTAAATGGTTATTTAATGTATATGCAACCTTTAGGAATATATCTATTAAATAAAACAAGGAATGCAGGTAATAGTTTCAAAATCTCTACATTATAGTTTCTTTTATCTTTGTTAATTCTTTAGGAGGTAGTTATTAGAACCTCAAATCATCTTTGTTTACATATTTAATCTTTAATATTTATGTGCCTATTAGTGATCTTAAATATCCTGTTTTTACAATTTAGATTGCATCATAATGTGACCTAGTCTTAGATTATTAATTCCATTTTGAGGATATTGCCATGGTTCATGTGGAAGTTAGGTTTTTTTTTCCCCACGTGTGTGTGTGTGCGCGTTTTGGATTTCAAATGGATGGCTACAATTCTTCATCATACCATTTCTTTCAAGTAATTTTCTTGAAAATTAAAGAAAATGTAGTGCTTGTATTAGTCATACTATTTAGTTATTTTTATGGATCATTTTATAAAAATAGTGGTTTAAAAAGGTTATTGCTACATCAGGGGCATGCAGTTATCTGGGTAGGGAGAGTTCTATTTTTGTGCTTCTCATACAGCTTCGTTTAATTCACAGCTGAAAGTGAGCACCATGTGATTAGAAATGTCTCAGTGTTAATACTTGCTGCTAGATTTTTTCCTATTCTAATTTTATGTTTTTAGTTAACTGTTTACTGAGTTGATCATAAAACACTGTGATGCAAGAATAGATAAGTTCAGTTCTTGGGGTACAGTCAACCAGAACTAAGTCCTAAAAATTGTCTTCTTGTATGTATTTTGTATCTGAGAAAGGATTTTCATTTATATTTTTGTACTTAATATTTATAATAAGGAGTCAGTCAACCTTTCCTCTAAAATGCCAGATAGCAGGAAATATTTCAGGCTGTGTGGGCCATATGGCCTGTCTTCCTAAACTACACAACTCTTCCATGCCATTATAGCATGGAAGCTACCATAGATAATATGACATGAGCTTGGCTGTGTTTCCATGAAACTTTATTTGTAGATGTTGAATTTTAACTTAATATAATTTTCTTGTGTCCTTAAATATTATTCTTTTGTTTTTTCCAATCATTCAAAAATATAAAAACCATTTTTAGCTCATGGACATAAAAACAGATTATGGGGTCGCCTGGGTGGCTCAATTGGTTAAACTCTTTTGTTTGTACCTCTCTTTTTTTTTTTTAATATTTTTATTTATTTCTAGGAGAGAGAGAGATAGACAGCGTGAGCAGGGGAGGGTCAGAGAGAGAGGGAGACACAGACTCTGAAACAGGCTCCAGGCTCTGAGCTGGCAGTCAGCACAGAGCCCGACGCGGGGCTCGAACCCACGAACCGCAAGATCATGACCTAAGCGAAAGTCGGACGCTTAACCGACTAAGCCACCCAGGCGCCCCTGTTTGTACCTCTCTTTAAAAAACTGTTTTGTAAAAGTAAATTAGTAGAATTGTACAATGAGATAAGATTGAAGAATATATGTAAAGTTTCTATCAAATTGTATGTTTAGCAGAAATCAGTGATTAAGTCAAATCTTGACCTGCTGATTTCAACTAATTTGCTTGGAAGAAATTGAAGATGGGGGTGCCTGGGTGACTCAGTAGGTCAAGCATCTGACTTTGGCTCAGGTCATGATCTCACAATTTGTGGATCGAGCCCTGTGTTGGGCTCTGGGCTGATAGCTCAGAGCCTGGAGCCTGCTTCAGATTTTGTGTCTCCCTCTCTCTTTGCCCCTCTCCCCCTTGCACACTGTCTCTCTAAAATAAATAAATATTGAAAAAAATTTTTTCAAAGCCCAGAAATTGGAGATTGAGTAAAGGGAGGTTAAATAAAGGTAAAAAAAAAAAAAATGAAGAACATTTCTGATAGAGTAATTGTGGAGTTTCTTTCTTGACTCAACAAGCATTTTGAGTGTCCATACTGCTATGGGAAGCTCAGATGAGTAAGAGAAGTGAACAGTGATAGAGACATGCATGAGGTGTTGTGGGAGCGTAGGACTGCTGTGTAATCAAGCTGAAGCGGGTGGAGGAAGAGATTCCAAACGGACCCCACCTCCTGGGAAGATGATGGCTGAATTTCTTTTCCCCCTTTATTGGCTTTAAAATAATTTAAAAGTGCATAGTTATTGCAAATACTAAATAGTCCAGAAGTATAAGTAGTAAAAAGTATAAATCCTTATTTACACTTTCTGCTCTCCAATCCTTATCCTTCAAAGTTATAGTTAAGAGATTGGTAAATATGCTTCCAGATTTTTTGCCTATGCATATACCAACAGCTTCTTTTTCTCCACAAAATTGGCTTCACACTATATATAATTTTGTCACTTGCTTTTCCCCACATATAATAGTCTAGCATGTATATGTTTCTATCTCAGTATGTACAGATCAATCTCATTTAAAAACTTGCAGCTTCACATAATGGGATGGATTTACCATCATTTATTTACATTATTTCCTATTGTTGGACATGTAGGTTTTCAACCTGTTACAAACAATCTTCTTGTGCAGATATGTTTGTTTTCTTTTATGCATTAAGTTTTACATGATAAGTAGCATATGTAGGCAGATGAAGGGAGTTAAGATTTATGTGAAGGGAAAATGTTTTCTAGGCTAAGGGAACAATATGTAATGTGAAAAACACTGCTGAAGAAAATGGCACTTTTAGTTAGGGGAGAAGCATGTTTGTTTCTCTGTTGTGGAAGTACAGCACCTCTTGTTTTCTTGAACTTTAAACTGTTATGTTGGAGTATTTTATTTTACGGAATAAGTATCTCTTTACTGAATAATTTATTGTTACAATTTTCTTATTTTGGAGATTAAAAACTTTTCTTATTTTGGAGATTAAAAACTTTCTTCCAGTAAATGTTACCAGATGGAGAAGTAGAATCACAAGCTGATAAAAATCATTATTTGGGGGATGGGAGGTGTCTGGGTGGCTTAGTTGGTTAAGTGCCCCACGTCAGCTCAGGTCATGATCTCACGGTTCGTGAGTTTGCACCCGGCGTTGAGCTCTGGGCTGACATCTCAGAGCCTGGAGCCTGCTTCGGATTCTGTGTCTTCCTCTCTCTCTACCTCTTCCCCACTTGTGTTTTGTCTCTCTCTCTCTGTCTCAAAAATAAACAAACATTAAAAAAATGATTATTTGGATGTTACATAGAGTTCAAGTGGGTAGTTCTGGAAATAGAGTGTTTATCATAGCTATCTTTTTCTTAGTTCTGTTGTCTAATTGAGAGTTTCTTACCCAGAGTTCAAAATAACTTTTTGGGTGGTTAGTCCCCCATTGCTGTCCATTTGAAACACATTTAGGTATCTGAAAATGTGATAGATGGCTTAAAGTAGATGAATTGTGTTTTGTTATATCTTAACTCTTAAGTGTGAATTCTTACTACTCTTAAAAAGTTTTAGTTGCTGTTGTTTTGTTCCAAATTTCCATTTTTGGAAGTTGTTTATAGTGTGATATCAAGTACTAACAAGTGTTATAATTTTATAATTCCCCTGATGATTAAGAGTTATCTACTGATTTCTTAAAAATACATTGGAAACAAAATGGTTCATTAAACAAGGTTGACATCTTTCTGAACTATTTATAAAAGTTTTTCTTTTTTTATTGTTATGGATGCTCTGTTGTGGTTAGATGTCCTTTGTTTAATAGAAATCTGAGTCTTTGTTAAAGTTCAATTTTAAAATTTCTTCCTCATTAAAAAAATCAAAACACATACTAAATACTTCTAATTAGTGTCATTAATATGAATAATATGAATGCTTTGAGTCAGTCACCCTAATGTTTTCTCTCACTACCTTAAACGATGATTATATAATCTATTCTATTGCATGTTTATGAAGTATTTATGCTTAATTCTAAGGTAATTATTTAATGTGAAGGGTAATTTTTAAGTATTCATATCTTTTTTCATTTAGAGTTATTTTTCAACAGTAAAGTATAAATGTGGGGCGCCTGGGTGGCTCAGTTGGTTAAGCGTCTGACTTTGGCTCAGGTCATGATCTCACAGTTGTGGGTTTAAGCCCTGCTTCGGGCTCTGTGCTGACAGTTCAGAGCCTGGAGCTGCTTCAGATTCTGTGTCTCCCTCTCTCTCTGACCCTCCCCTACTCACGCTGTCTCTCTCTCTCTCTGAAATAAATAAAAAACATTAAAAAAAAAAAACCCAGTAAAGTATACAGGTAAACACATGATAACTTAGGGGGAAGGGGAAACTTGGAGGGGAGGTGTGGGGAAGGACTGGTGGGAGGTGTGGGGGGCACTTTAAAAAAATAATGAACACATGATAACCTACTTTATATTTACTTTTTCTAGGGCTGCTTTGGAAGAAGTAGAAGGAGATGTGGCAGAATTGGAACTAAAACTTGATAAGGTGAATTTTACTTACAAATTTTTTTTTAAAACATTAATTCTTGTTTTCTGTAAACAGTGATTTGTGCCTTTATTACTAGGTGGTTCACATTACTTCTTTTATCTCTTTGAGGGTAAATGTCATTATCCCAGTTTTACACACGAGGAAATTGAGGCTATAGACATAAAATAGCTTGTTGAAAATCTGAGTGCCAGAGCAAGACTTTGAACAGTATCTGGCTGCAAAGCTAACTAGAGATCCTTTATATTGTTGGAACTTTGTTTTCTTCTTTTCCGTCAAAAAGATTGCATGTATCTTTTTGATGCTTAGTGGGTTTCATACATAGCCTGACCATTCTTGTTTATAAATGTGGGTGTGGATACATTAAATACATATAAAATTTAAAATACTGATTCTTTTTTTAAAGCTAATGCCAGGGGCGCCTGGGTGGCTTAGTCGGTTAAGCGTCCGACTTTCGCTTAGGTCATGATCTCGCGGCTCGTGGGTTCANCTATGTAAGGGTAAAATGTATATTGATTCCCATCTTCTATATTAATTATTGATAATCTTTTTTTGTCTGTACCCAAGAAACATTGCCATATCGCAGGCAGAAATATGAGAATGAGTTAAGACATGGCTTCTGATTTCAAGTAACCATTGTTTAGTGAAATATCTCTTAAAATTTATGGAGTTAAATCAGATGTACATACTTGAAATAGTTTTTCTGAAAATAACTTCCTACTTATTTAATTGTTATTGTAAATTGTATTGCTCCATAAAGCAGTGCTTCTCAGACTTTACTATGCATAGGAATCACCTGGGGATCTTGTAAAAATACAAATCCTGATTCAGTTAGTCTGGGGTATCTGAGATTGTGTTTCTAATCAGATTCCAGGTGATGCCAATGCTGTTATTTCCATGGACTGCACTTTAACTAGCAAGGATATAAAACACATTTTAGTTGAGTTGAAGGTTTTGAAATCATGAAATGTATGTATATAGTATATAATGTAAAAGTATAGAAACCATATAAAGTAGTAGTATTAATTATTATGTTAAACCAGAATTTTAAAAAATGTTTAGTAATAGCTTATTTTTGTTTACTACTCTATAGTTTTTAAAACACTTTGATATACAGCCTATTTTTAAATGTTTTTAAATGTTTATTTTTGAGAGAGAGAAAGAGAGAGAGAGAGAGAGAGAGGCAGAGCACGAGTGGGAGAGGGCAGACAGAGAGAAGAAGACACAGAATCTGAAGCAGGCTCCAGGTTCAGAGCTGTCAGCGGAGCCCAAGCAGGGCTTGAACTCACAAACTGTGAGATCATGATCTGAGCCCAAGTCTGATGTTTAACCAACTGAGTCACCCAGGTGCCCTAGTATGTTTTTTGATTTTTACAGTAATTCTGTGAGTTGGGTAAGACAAATGCTACTGTTCTCATTTTATAGGTGAGGCTACCGAAGCCCAGAAAGTGCAGGGGACTTGCTTCAAATTAGAGTTAGAAGAGGCAGAACCAGGGTTAGGATTCATATGTTTTTATTGTTCAGTGCTCTTTTTGTGCACCACTGTACTTCTGGATCTGTGTTGGGGGAGCACATGCCACTCGGATATTTATTTTGAGAAACAATGACAAGCATCTAGGCAAGTGTTTTTTTAAAAATCACTGTTAGAATTTTTGGTGAGGAGATTTTCAAATATTTTATTTTCTTTTTAAAATTATATGTATGGGATTGTTATTGTTATTATTATTTTACCCAGAGGTATTACATGTATTTTAAGCACTCTCTGAAACAAAGTTTTTAAACCCTTCAGGTAGGCAACAAAAGATATAGTCTTGATTTTCTGGTAGATTTATGAGAGAGTACGTAGAAAGGCAAGGCTTTTTAAAGAATCCCAGAGTAGTCTATTATGGATATCTATTCTTTTTGAGTAGAACTGCATGTAAATCATATGAAACATTTTGTGTATTTGGGGGTGTCTTCAAAATTTAAAGTATCTAAACAGAATCCACTAACAGTATTTTTGTTACTGATTTTGCTTTTATGAGCAGCTCTTCCCCACCTTTATATCAAATTTGTTTGGGGAATCTTAAAACGAAAAGATTCCAATTTAAAATAAGTTATCAAAATGTTGGCAATTAGTACTAAGATCTCTAAGCCCTTTCTAGCGTGTTTATTACCCAAAGGGTTAATAAGGACATCATAGGAATTTTGACATTTTAGAAACTATTATCTTCCACCTGAATAGAAGTTCCATAGTTACTTTTATATTTCTCTAGTTTAAGATCTTGATTTCTTATAAAATGTACTTCTTCCAAATTCTTAAGCTATCATCTATCATTTTACTTTAGAATGTCGAGGAGTTAGCATAGAGAAGAGAACCTGACAGGAACAAGAAATGGTTGTTATTGAAGGTGGTGGCACTGAAGGACTTGTGGAAGGAGGGGTTGCCCAAGATTAGTTCAGCGATTTCATAATTTGTGCAGGGCAGGTTCCACCTGTAATATTGTTGTAAATCATGCCATCAGCAGGTTAAACTAGCTTGATGACTTAGCTTACATTTATTTTGCTTATAATATGTGCTACCAATGGTTAATACTCCTTGCAGAGAATACTGCTGGGCCCAATTATTTATCCATTTTGCTAGGTATTCTGGCCTTGATAGCACTGTGGAGTATCTCAGTGGCCAGATGTAGATGTAATCTCTGTATCTGTTGCATCTTCTCACTGGAATGCTTGTTCCCTTTTTGTTAAGCATATACTTTTAATTTTTTTAATTTTATTTAAAAATGTTCAAATGTTTATTTTATTTTTGAGACAGAGAGAGACAGAGTATGAACAGGGGAGGGGCAGAGAGAGAGGGAGACACAGAATCTGAAGCAGGCCCCAGGCTCTGAGCTGTCAACAGAACCTGATGTGGGGCTCAAACCCATAGACCCACTGAGCCGAAGTCAGACGCTTAGCCGACTGAGCCACCCAGGCACTCCAGGCAGATACTCTTTAAATCAAAGCTTAAGTACTACCAAACTTTGTTTCTTTTTCTTGTATTGCATTTTTTTCTTTCACACATTTCCATTGAAATTATTACGTTATTTTAGTCTTTGGATTGTAGCACGGTCTAACAGTTAAGAACACAAAGCCTGGAGTAAGACTGCCTGCATTTCAATCTAGCTCTGCTACTTACTAAGCTACATGGCCTTGGACAAGTTCCTCAACCTTCCTATGCCTCAGTTTCTTCATCACCAAAATAGGTAAAATTAGAGTATCTGTCTCATAGGGTTATTAGTAAGGTTGTATAGGTAAGATACTTTAATATATGTTAAAGGCTTAGCATGGTTCTTAGCACATAAGTTCTAAATAAATGTTAATGATGCTATCTCTTCAACAGATTATTAACTCCTTGAAGACAGACTGTCTTTGAAGGAAAAAAATCTCCTCATTTGACGTGCACTTACTATGTATCAAGTGCTAAATTTTACTTGTTTTATCTCCAACTGTCACAACAGCATTGCACAGTTAGCATTATATTTGCACATGAAAAAAGAAGAGACTTAGGCTGTTACTTACTCAAGGACAGTCAGCAAATAAGTTTATATTCTCATCATCTGGAAAAGTGCCTATGACATACTTATCACTTAGTAAAAATCTTCCCTCTTCCTAGGCTTATATTATTCGATTATATCTGTCATCAGTGTCCTCTACTAAGGCAAAGTATCTATCACCAGGGCAGCCCTTCCTCCTCAGTGGCTGCAGTGTATGTGTGGTTCAGCTGTATGACAGTGTCATCGTCTCTCCCACTCCTGTGATAGTGACCTCTATGCTAATTCTGATACCTGTGTTCATGGCCATAGCTATGCCTTACCATTCAGAGTTTTCATCTTGGGAATCTGGAATGCGGATCTTTTACTCTCTTACCTGAGTCTCCAGTCCTTCCTGTTCTCGTTTCACTCCTGCTTCTGTTCTTTAAGCTTAGCTAGCCCTTCTAGTCTTTCAGGTATAAACTTCTGATATTGCAGATCCCTTTTAAACTTACTTCTCTTTCAGTGCATTTGGGGGAGGGGTGATTTTTGGAGGTGAAATTCACTTAACATAAAATTTATCATTTGAAAGTGTACAATTCAGTGCTTTTAGTGTATTCACAGTATTGTGATACCCTCACCAGTATTTAACTCCGCCGCATTTCCATTACCCTGGAGAGAAACCCTGTACCTACTAGCAGTCACTCCCAATTTTCCTATCCCTGTGTCCTCTGGCAGCCGCTAATCTACATTCTGCCTCTGGATTTGCCTATTTTGAACATTTAATATAAATGGAAACACAATTTGGCTTTTGTGACTGGCATCTTTCACTTAGCCTGTTGTTTTTAAGGTTCATCTGTTTCAGTATTTCCTTTCTGTGGCTGAATTCTATGCCTTTTTAAGGCTATACCACATTTTGTTTATTCATTCATCAGTTGATGGACATTTGGGTTATTCCCATTTTTTAGCTAATATTAATAATACTGCTGTGAACACTGTCAGGCTACTCTTAATTTTATTCCATCATTATTTTTCTTCTGGAGGCCTTTATTTCCTTTCTATAACATCCACTCCACAAAATTCTTACTATATTAGTCCATTTATATTCTCTGTGTCATATCTGGGCTATAAAGCCCTACAGGAGAAGTTACACAACTATTTGGTGAAACCAACTCGAGGAGCTACACATTTCTGGAATTCTTGATGCAAAGCAAATTTTCCAAGACTCATCAGGTTATCTTATTATCTTTAACAGCTTTTATATTTCCCTGTTTTCTCAACATTTATCACTGTGTTCTTCTTTTGTAGTAGTTGACTTTGACTCTGTCTTCTTTTTGGTGGGAACACATTTATTTCTTGCTCCTAAGCTAGAAATTTATTAAAAAAAATTTTTTTTTAACCTTTATTCATTTTGGGAGACAGAAACAAAGTGTGAGCAGGGGACGGGCAGAGAGAGAGGGAGGCGCAGGATCTGAAGCAGGCTCCAGGCTCTGAGCTGTCAGCACAGAGCCTGATGTGGGGCTCAGATCCGTAAACCCATGAGATCATGGCCTGAGCTGAAGTTAGACACTTTACCAACTGAACCATCCACCCAGGTGCCCCTAATCTAGAAATTTAGAATCTGTCCTTTTTTTTTCCATTTTGCCTCCCATTTGAATGATAAAAGTATCCCTTTTCCTATGTAATTCCATACTCTTAAGTTGTTAGGACTTTGCCTTAGCCACTATTCTCCTTTCCTTTCTCCACCACCTCTTTATTTTCAGTAGAAAGTGTTCAAGTTTCCCTTGAACAAAAACAAAACAAAACAAGACAAACTAAAAGAAAACAAGAAAACTGACAAGGAAACATAAATATTTAGTAATTACCATGTGCCAGTAATGGTTTGTTCTAAGAGCTTTATGTATACTATTGTGAGAAATAAGCCCACCGACCCAATCAAAGGAGAGATGTTGAGACTTGGAGCACAGTGAAGCGAGGCTTTAATCAGTGTTCTTGCGAGAGCAGGTGTCTGATGGACAGGCACACTCTGAGAGATTACAGCAGGCAATTTATCTCCTAAGGTGAAATCCCTCCCCTGATTCCTCTTTGGCTGAGTACTACAGAGATTACAGCCTTACCCAGAAGTCGCCAATGCCCATGTATGGCCAAAAAGTAGTTGGTTGGAACAAATGTAGTTGATTGGAACAAATGTACATTCCTTGACGTGACTCAGAGACGTCAGTTCTTTGGTGCATACTCATTGCATTGCAAAGCCGTCGAAAAATTGGCCCATGAAATGGAGAAGGGAAGAAGAACCAGGAAGTGAAGTATCTTAGGGTTTGGGACTCCATCGTGTGTGGTGGAGTTGGACATATTTCCAATAAGTTGTAAATCTACTGTTAACAAATAGCATAGTTTTTGTTATTTCTTAAAAAAAACTTTTTTTAAATGTTTGTTTATTTTTGAGGGAGAGATATAGAGTGCGAGCAGGGAGGGGCAGAGAGAGAGAGAGAGAGAGAGAGAGGGAGGGAGGGAGGGAGACACAGAATCCAAAGCAGTCTCCAGGCTCTGTGCTGTCAGCACAGAGGCTGACATGGGGCTCAAACTCACAAACCGTTGAGATCATGACCTGAGCTGAAGTCAGACGCTTAACTGACTGAGCCATCCAGGTGCCCCTATTTGGTAATTCTGAAAATGAATCATTTCACTTCTCACACTATCTTAACTTTTTTATAGCAACCTGATATGGTTTGGTACCATTGTGATCATACCAGACAGAAGAAACTTAAGTTTGCAGAGGGTAAGGTCACTCGGGATCATTGAGATGGTTAATGACAGCAGCAGAGTTTGAACCTAAGCTGACTGAACCCAGAACCCTTGTGTTTTTAACCGTATTGTTATACTACCAACCTCTCTTTCAGTTTTTATGGAACATTTAATTTAATTATTTTCAATGATTTAGTTTGTTGAATAATTATTTATTTGTTGAATACCACCTGTATGATACAAAATTCAAAGGCACAAAAGTGTGTACCCAGTGAGAAATTAGTCTTCCTCTAATCTCTTTCCTAGAGAACACTTTTGTGTCCTTCCAGAAATTTTCTGACCATATAAAAGATTTTAAGTATTTGTGTTCTCCTCTTCCAACTCCAACAAAAAATATTAACACTGTTCTACATTATGCTTTCTGAAAAAACATATCTTGGATTTTGGGTTTTGTTATTAATTATAGAGCTGCCTCATTCCTTTTAATGGCTGAATTGTATTTCATTAATGGATATATCATAATGTATCCAGCTGCCTGCTGATGGATACTTAGATTGCTACTTTCATTTTACTGTGGCTGCAGTGAATGACTTCACATGTGTGTCCTGTGGCTTACATGAAAATGTATCTGTATAATACTTTTCTAAAAGTGAAATTGCTAGGTTAGAGAATATTTATTTAAAATTTTGATAGCTCTTACTAAACTGCCTTACATGGAAATTGTATCAATTTACACCCTCTCCTCCAAATGTGTGAGAGTGCCTGTTTCCCCATACCTACCCTCTCTACAACAGCAGGTTACCAAACTTTTGATGTTTGCTGCTCTGTAAACAGCAGTCTTTTGCAATTTTTTAAAAAAATTATGAGATTGATTTTTTTGTTTTCATAGGCATAGATGTATTTGTATTTTCTGGGAATTATCTGTACCTATCTGTTGATCTTTTATTTATTTATTAAATTTTTTTTAATGTTTTATTTATTTCAGAGAGAGAGAGAGAGAGCGAGCAGGGGAGNAGATACAGATACAGTGTGAGCAGGGGAGGGGCAGAGAGAGAGAGGGAGATACAGAATCTGAAGCAGGCTCCAGGCTCTGAGTTGGCAGGCAGCACAGAGCCCAAAACGGGGCTGGAACCCTTGAACCGTGAGATCATGACCTGAGCCCAAGTCAGACGCTCAAGGGACTGAGCCACCCAGGTGCCCCTGGTTTGATTTTCAAAGGTGATTTATATACCCTTTCTTATAGGAGGGAAATTAGTCCCTTGTGATTTCTTTCCCCATATTATTGTTTGTCTTTTGACTATGTTTATTGTTTTTTTCTCATAGAAATGTTTTGGGGCGCCCGGGTGGCTTAGTTGGTTAAGCGTCCGACTTTCGCTCGGGTCATGATCTCGCGGTTCGTGGGTTCGAGCCCCGCGTCGGGCTCTGTGCTGACTGCCAGCTCAGAGCCTGGAGCCTGTTTCAGTCTGTGACTCCCTCTCTCTCTGACCCTCCCCTGCTCACGCTGTCTCTCTCTCTCTCTCCTAGAAATAAATAAAACATTAAAAAAAAAAAAAAAGAAATGTTTTATGTTTTTGTAGTTGATTTGTTTCTGCTATGATATTTGAGGTTTGCATCTTTCTTAAAAAGACTTTTCTTACTTTGAGATGATAAAAACTATTATCTCATGTTTTCTCTTAGTTTTCTCACTTCATGTTTCATGCTTAAATGTTTATTCCATCTGAAATTAATTTAAGCGTTTGGAATTCAACTTGGTTTCTTTTTTTCTTTGCCCCATTAGATGGCTATATAGTGTCCCTATATCTTTTATTGGATCACTTTTCCCCCCACTGACTGGAATGTTACTATAACTAAGTACTGCATATTTGTATTTGTTTCTTGACTGTATTCTGTTCCATTGATACCTTTGTCTGTTCACATCCATTACCAGACTTCTAACTACTGCATTTGTATGATACATTTTAATAATATATAAGGTTGGAGTGCCTGGGTGGCTCAGTTGATTAAGCGTCTGACTTTGGTTCAGGTCATGGTCTCAGAGTTTGTAGGTTCAAGCCCCATATTCGGCTCTGTGCTGACAGCTCAGAGCCTGGAGCTGCTTCAGATTCTGTGTCTCCCCCTCTCTCTGCCCCTCTCGTGCTCTCTTTATCTCTCAAAAAAATGAATGTTAAAAAAAATTTTTAAAATATAAGGCTAATGTCCCCATCTCATTAGTTTTTTTTCAATTCCCCCCTTCTTGCTTGTTAATGTTTACTCCATATGAATTTTAGAATTAGTTTTTATGGTTTTTAAGACATTATTATTTGTAATTTTATTTTGTGTGTGTTTTTTTATTTTGAGAGAGAGACCGCATGCACATTTGCATGAGCGTGGGGAGGAACAGAGAGGATAGAGAGAATCCCAAGCTGTCAGTATGGAGCCTGATGCAGGGCTTCATCTCACAAACTGTGAGATCATGACCTGAGCCTAAATCAAGAGTGAACTGAACTGACTGAGCCAACCAGGCGTCTCTATTTTTTGTAATTCTCTATTTGTTTGTTTGTAATTTTCAAACTGTTTAAACGACTAATTTCTGCCAGCATTCTCATAGTGAGTTTTATGGGATATTGTTTCTATGAGAATGCTTCCTGTGAAGAGAATTCCACATCAAATATTTTTGAGAAATGCTACCTATTATATACTCTTCTAGGATTCACAGTACATATGAATATATATCAGAAGCTCTTTAAAGTTCAGCAATAAAGAAATCTGTTTAGCTTTTTAAACCTAGAATTTGCCAGATTTATTTTATCAAAGAATCCTTACTTTAGTATAGGATGTTCCTGTAGGGTATTCTGTAGAATATATATGCATATATTGAGCTATCATTATGTTGTCTTCATCTACAGTTCATAACTTACTGTAATCTGACTAACAGCGCCACCCCCCGCCCCCCATCAGTTTCTCTTAAAATTATTCTTGCCAGGGATGCTGCTGACTTTGCCACCAAACTCAATAGACATTTTTTAAGTCTTTGTAAAACTTGATTTTTTATAAAGTTTGGAACCATTCATCCATCTTTTGATACTTATTCTTTTTTCTGCTTTGGTGAAATTATTCTCTTGCTTTTCATCCTCCTTTCCTCTTCCTCTTTAGTCTCCTTTGTGTGATTTTCACTCTGTATCTGTCCTCTGCTCTCTGCGCTGTAGCACTGATCCTGTATATTTGTTGATGACCCCTGTATCTGTATCTATAGTGCACTCCTCTTTTTTGAGTTGCAAGCATCTGTGTTCATTTGTATTTGATCATGTTTCCACTTGGCTCATCTTACAGGCCCAACATAGTGAAAACAAACTTTTTGCTGGCCAGTTTAATGTGTGAATTAGTAGCCCATGGCAGGCCAAGCTCAGGCTGAATTTCAGCTCCAACTTTTCCCCTTGGTGGGACACAGTCTGCATAACCGTACAAGGGTACTCAATTGTAGTTCTTGATTTTGTCTACCTTTTGCTCTCCCTGCTTACGGTCTTAAGTTAGACTCTCATGGTTTTTGGTCCAATCTCCTTATCTTTTTTCTTTCTTTCCATGTTTTAATTTTTTTTCCTTTTAGATCATCATTCGAAGATGGAACTCAGGTGAATTCACCAATCAGTGTCTTCATTTGTCTGCCATTTCCTTTCATACAAAATGTGAACATCTTAGCATTTCAGCTTATCCTGATCTGGCCCTTGTATACATTTTCAACATTACACTTACTTACTTACTTATTTAATACTTTATTGTCAAGTAGGTTTCCATATAACGCCCAGTGCTCATCCCAACAAGTGCCCTCCTCCATGCCCATCTCCCCTTTCCCCCCCACATCCATCAGTCCTCAGTTTGTTCTCAGCATTCAAGAGTCTCATGGTTTGCTTCCCTCCCTCTCCCCAACTATTTTTCCGCTTTTCCTCCCCCATGGTCCTCCATTAAGTTCCTCCTAATCCACCTATACATGCAAACGTATGGTANATAAGTTCCTTATAGATTTTGGATACTAGTCCTTTATCTGGTATGTTATTTGCAACTATCTTTTCCCATTCCGTCAGTTGCCTATTAGTTTTATGGATTGTTTCCTTTGCCGTGCAGAAGCTTTTAATCTTGATGAGGTCCCAATAGTTCATTTTTGCTCTTGATTCCCTTACCTTCGGGGGTGTGTCAAGTAAGGAATTGCTGTGGTTGAGGTCAAGGAGGTTGTTTCCTGCTTTCTCCTCTAGGGTTCTGATGGTTTCCTGTCTCACATTCAGGTCTTTTATCCATTTTGAGTTTATTTTTATGTATGGTGTGAGAAAATGATCTAGTTTTATTCTTCTGCATGTTGCTATCCAGTTCTCCCAGCACCATCTGTTAAAGAGGTTGTCTTTTTTCCATTGGGTACTCTTTCCCGCTTTGTCAAAGATAAGTTGGCCATACACTTGTGGGTCCAGTTCTGAGTTTTGTATTCTATTCCATTGGTCTATGTGTCTGTTTTTGTGCCAATACCATACTGTCTTGATGATGACAGCTTTGTAGTAGAGGCTAAAGTCTGGGATGGTGATGCCTCCTGTTTTGGCTTTCGTCTTCAATATTACTTTGGCTATTCGGTTTTTTTTGTGGTTCCATACAAAATTTAGGGTAGTTCTAGCTTTGAGAGGACTGCTGGTACAGTCTTGATTGGGATTCCATTGAATGTGTAGATTGCTTTTGGTATTAATGACATTTTAACAGTATTTATTCTGATTCATGAGCATGGAATGTTTTTCCATTTCTTTGTGTTTTCTTCAATTTCCTTCATAAGTTTTCTATAGTTTTCATCATACAGGTCTCCTATATCTGTGGTTAGGTTTATTCCTAGGTATTTTATGGTTTTTTTGTGCAATTGTGAATGGGATCAGTGTCTTGATTTCTCTTTCTGTTGCTTCATTGTTGGTGTATAAGAATGCGACCTATTTCTGTACATTGATTTTGTACCCTGCAACATTGCCAAATTCATGGATCAGTTCTAGTAGGCTTCTGGTGGAGTCTGTCGGGTTTTCTATGTAGAATATCCTGTCGTCTGTGAAAAGTGAAAGTTTGACTTCTCTTTGCCAATTCTGATGCCTTTTATTTCCTTTTGTTGTCTGATGGCTGATGCTAGGACTTCCAGCACTGTGTTAAACAACAGTGGTGAGAGTGGACATCCCTGTCGTGTTCCTGATCTCAGGGGGAAAGCTCTCAGTTTTTCCCCGTTGAGGATGATGTTAGCTGAGGGCTTCTCATAGATGGTTTTTATGATGTTTAAGTACGTTCTTTCTATCCTGACTTTCTTGAGGGTCGTTATTAAGAAGGGATGCTGTATTTTGTCAAATGCTTTCTGTATCTTTTGACAGGATCATATGGCTTTTATCTTTTCTTTTGTTAATGACAACATCACACTTTTAATGCCACACATTATCACACTGCACTGCCGCACACTGCACACTGCCTCTGGTTTGCCCTGCCCACTTAGCTTCTAGGTCTTAGCATATGCTTTTCATAGAGTAATGATTTCCCATTACTCTTGTCTGATGGCTAATTCCTGTAGGTCTTCAGGGCTTTTCTCAAGTGTTACCTTTTCCAGGAATCCTTCCCTGATGCCCATAGCCTGGTTAGATGTTCTTCCTTTGTTCCATCATGCTTGGTTTTGTCCTGCATAGCAATTGTGTTTTTGCTGTATAGAATTTATCTGCTTGTCTACTGGTTAGAACTAGAGCATCTGACAGAGAGATTATGTTTTTAATTTCTGTTCCTCTAGGCCCTAGAGTGTAACAGTTTTAAAATATACTGCTGAGATCCTTTAGATGTTTTCAATTTTTTTTTTCTTTTTTGCTCTTCTTGGTGCCCTCCCACCGCTGCATTATACCATCCGTATCCTTTCCTTCTCCATTAAAAAAAAAAAAAAAAATATATATATATATATGTATTCACCCAAAATATTATTTAATTAAAGAAAATGATCTATGTTTGAATGAGAGGAGAAAAATAAGGAAGGAATGGGAAAAAGAAAGGGAGGGAGAAAAGGAATTATAGAGAAAGAAAGATGAAAGAATGTCTTTTAAACACTAGCACAGTGCCTAAAACATTGGGAGAAATACAGTTGATTAATCAGTTCCAACTTGGCTTTGATAGAGTGACACTGAAATGCGCAGCATGACTAACCCAACATGCTAGTTTGTTCCCCTTTTCTTCAGTATACCACAGGTTTTGAGTTTTTTTAAAATACTAAATATTTTTTAGCACACTGCTTATTCTGCTAGAAGTTCCCTGTTCTTCCTTTCTAAGAAGTACTTAATAAATCTTAATGGAATTAATTTATGGGATTGAATTTGATTTGATAAAATGATTTGTTGTTGTTACAACACAGCTTCTGGGTCCTAAAAGGTCAACTTTTTGGGTACAACTCTCCTATGAATTTACTTTATAAGCCAGAGGGGAAAAGAGTAATTTTCAATTAGTCTATTTTGGATTTATTGATGAACCATAATGTATATTTACTAGGCTAACTCATGAAACTACTAACACTTGTTCGACTAATTTTATAATTATTTTCAACCTGATGTAATGTTTTTCTTTTTCAGCTTGTGAAACTTTGTATCGCAATGATTGATACCGGAAAGGCCTTTTGTGTTGCAAATAAACAGTTCATGAATGGGATTCGAGACCTGGCACAATATTCTAGTAATGATGCTGTAGTTGAGGTTAGTATTATTAAAATTAGTTAATATAATAAATGCAACAAGGTATTAAAGACTGATGCCTGCATTTATTTACCTTATTAGTGGTTATAGTGGTAAAATTAGAAACGGAAACGCTATCACCTATTGATCTTATTTTGTATAATCCTGTTTTCTAGTTAGAAGTTGATGGATGATTTGCATTGTGAATATAAGCTTACTTCTCTTAGGTGAGCTAAATCCTCTAAGGAGGGCCTACTCAGGGAGAGGTGGGTTATGTTCACTAATAGGAGCTTAATAGGGGCAAGCAGAGAGCATTAAACCTTAAAAATAACATCTAACTATGTGTATGGGGCTGCATAAGAAAGTTTTTTTTTTTTTTTTTAGATCTACTGGAAATAATTTTTTTTTTTTTTACAAATAGTTTATTGTCAAATTAGTTTCCACATAACACTCAGTGCTCATCCCCACAAGTGTCCTCCTCCATGCCCATCCCCCATCCCCCCTACATCCATCAGTCCTCAGTTTTTGTCAGCATTCCAGAGTCTCTCATGGTTTGCCTCTCCCTTTCCCCCACCATTTCCCCCCTTCTTCTCCCCCTTGTTCCTCAGTTAAGTTCCTCCTAATCCTCCTATACGTGCAAACATAATGATATTTGTCCTTCTCTGCCTGACTTATTTCGCTCAGCATAACACCCTCAAGGTCCATCCATGTTGCTACACATGGCCAGATTTCATTGTTTCTCATTGCCATGTAGTATTCCATGGTATAGATAAACCACATCTTCTTGATCCTTTCATCTGTTGATGGACACTTAGGCTTGCATAAGAAAGTTCTTGTCAGCTCACTACTCTGGGTTATTAGATCCCTTCCTATACTCTGCGGTATTATGATATTTCTTCCATGAGGAATAATATCTGGTTAGGTAATGGGTGTGCTTGGATGATTATTTCACTCATGGATGTCTAAATGTGCAGTCTTGATACACTTTAGGTTTATATGTGCCATTTCTATTGGTTATCATACTCCTATTGATATGACAGTATTAATTCTTTGACTGTTCTAGGGTTTTATGTCACTTACCACATGTAGACTTGTCCTCTTTGCAGAGAATGCCCATGAGGAAATGCCATGTAATTGTCCTTGGAAGTAAATGTCATTGTTTACAATGTAACTTTATCTTTCTCTCAGAAATGCTGAAGTAACATTTTTCTTAGCTATTTTAGTGGCTTTTCAATGACTTGGTTTTCTTTTGATTTCTTTCATAGACAAGTTTAACCAAGTTTTCTGACAGTCTTCAAGAAATGATAAATTTTCACACAGTAAGTGTCAGCAAGTAGGTGTTACTCTGACCATGTTAATATTTAGTACATTTCTTGAGTGGCACTATTTTACAGAAGTACTTAAGTTGTAATTCAGTAACTTTGAATTGCCAGTTTTTTAGTTGCGTGGATGTAACGTGTGTTTATGAGAGAGATTTTATTTCTCGTTCTAACGTGGTGAACTTAATATCATTGAAGTATATACCCATAAAGTTATATTTTTGGTTAAGTTATGCCTTTGGGTGTTCTTAAGGAATTATTTTAAGAATGACAGAGTAAAAGTCATCATTCTAAATTTAGCGATTTCTTTTAAGATACTTACAAATATATCCTCTTTGTTTTATTGGTTGCCAGTATTAAAGATCATTGTATTCTTTGGGCTATTTATATGTGTCTTTAGGATTGAGGGCATTTATCCTTCAAGAATGAGGTATACCTTTAGAATGTCAGGAAATTTCTTTATTAATTTTAAAAAACTTTATTGAAAATGTGGTAGCTTATAAGTTATACACTTCTTAAAAATTTTTTTAAATGTTTTTATTTTTGAGAGAGAGAGCAGGGAACTGAGCCATCCAGGTGCCCCATATACACTTCTTTTTAAAATAAAAATTTTTTATTGAGATATAATTGACATTAGTTTCATGTATACAGTGATTCCATGTTATGATTCTGTATTTCTATATGTTGCAAAATGATTACCACAATAAGTTCAGTTAACATGTGTCCCTGTACATGGTTACAATTTATTTTTCTTGTAATGAGAATTTTCAAGACCCACTCTCCTACCTACTTTCAAATATGCAATACAGTATTATTAACTATAGTCATCATGCTGTATGTTACGTCCCTAAAACCTATTCATTGAATATTTTATAGAAATTTATAGCCTTTGACCCCCTTCACCTGCTATCTCTGCATCAGACAGCCACCAGTCTGTTCTCTATATCCTTGAGCTGTTTTTTTTGTTGTTGTTGTTATTTTTCAATTTCTTTTCTTTTCTTTTCTTTTCTTTTTTTTTTTAGGACAGTGGTAGCAGGAGAGGGGTGGAGGGGGAGAGAGGGAACCTTAGCAGGCTCTATGCTCAGTGTGGAGCCTGACGTGGGGCTCGATCTCATAACCATGAGGTCATGACCTGAACTGAAATCAAGAGTCGGATACTTAACTGACTGAGCCATCCAGGTGCCCTTATTTTTTAAATTTTACATCTGAGTGCAATCATACACCATTTTTCTTTTTCTGTCGACTTATTTTGCTTAGCATAATGCCTGCAAGGTCTATCCGTGTTGTTGCAAATGGCAGGAGTTCATTATTTTTTATAGCTGAGTAGTATTCGTGTGTGTGTGTGTGTGTGTGTGTGTGTGTGTGTGTGTGTGTGTGTGTATTACATCTTTATCCATTCATCCATTGATGTATATTCAGGTTGTTTCCCTATCTTAGCTATTATAAATAATGCTTCAGTGAACATGGGAAGTGCATGTATCTTTTCAAATTAGTGTTTTCACCTTTTTTCTGATGATTCCTAGAAGTGGAATTGCTGGATCATATGGTAGTTTGAATTTTAATTTTTTGAGGAATTTCCGTACTGTTCTCCACAGTGGCTGCACCAGTTTGCATTGGCACCAACAGTGTACAAGTGTTTTGTATTCTCTGTGTCCTTGCCAACATTTGTTATTTCTTGTTTTTTGGGGTTTTTTTCCTTTGTCTTTTTGATAATGGCCATTCTAACAGGTATGAGGTAATGTCTCTTTGCATTTTGATTTACATTTCCCTGATGATTAGTGATGTAGAACATCTTTTCATGTTTTTGTTAGCCAGCTCTAGGTTTTCTTTGGAAATGTATATTCGGACCATCTGCTCATTTTTTAATGTTGAGTTGTATGAGGTCCTTTCTGCCTGCCTGATATTAACCCCTTATCAAATATATGATTTGCAAATATTTTCTGCCATTCAGTAGATGCTTTTTCACTTTGTTGTTGGTTTCCTTTGCAATGCAGAGACTTTTTAGTTTGGTGTAGTCCCACTTGTTTATTTTCCCTTTTGTTGCCTTTATTTTGGTATCAAATCCAAAAAATCATCGCCATGACAGATATCAAGGAGCTTGCTGCCTGGGTTTTCTTCTAGGAGCTTTATGGGCTCTGGTCTTATGTTCAAGTCTTTAATCTATTTTGAGTTAATTTTTGTGTTATGTGTTTCTTAAAAAATTTTTTAAAAGCTTAACATATATGGATGTGACATAATTATTTAATGCTTCAGAATTATCAACACTTATATTCTTTATATAATCTGCCAATATTTGGTTCTTAGTCTATTTGACTTTCCTACTTTTTTGTTTTTTTGGTGAAATTAAGGATAAAGTTATCTGATAATATTTATTTTAATGGTACTTCAGATTTTAGCTGTTTGAAAATTAGCATGTGCAAGTATCTGCTTCCTTTCCCAATTTCAGTTCTGTTGAGTGTATATCCAGGTGTGGAATTACTGGTTCATATGATACTTCTGTACTACTTCCTTCTTGAGGTAACACTAAACTGTTTTTCACAGAGCCTGTACCATTTTACATTTCCACCAGCAATGTATGAGTGTTCCGGTTTTTCATATCCTTGTAAACATTTATTATTTTCCATTTTTTTGATCATAGCTGTCCTAGTAGGTTGAAGTAGTGTTTCCTTGTGGTTTTGATTTGCATTTCTCCAATGCTTAATCCAGTTGAGCATGTTTTCATGTGTTTATTGGCTATTTGTGTATCTTCTGTCATTGTTACCATTGTGGCTATTCAAGTCCTTTGCCCATTTTTAAATTGGAATTTTAAAAATTGAATTCTTTGTATATTTTGGAAATTAACTCTTATCAGATAAATATGTAAATATTTTCTCCCATTCTATAGGTTGTCTTTTCATTTTCTTGAGAATGTCTTCTGATGCACAGAAGTTAATTTTGATGAAATTCAGTTTATCTGCTTTTTCTTCTGTTGCTCCTGCTTTTGGAGGCATACCTAAAAGTTCATCACCAAATCCCACATCATAAAGATTTATCCCTTTGTTTTCTTCCAAGACTTTTTTTTAGCTTTTTAAAAAAAAACACCTAATCTCTACACACATCGTGGAGTTCAAACTTACAACCCCAGGATAAAAGCCAGCATGGCACCCCTCTTTTAAGCATTTTATGGTTTTAGCTCTAATATTTTGCACCAATTTGTTTTTTTAATGACTTCTTATTCTCTTTTTTACCTTCTAGTGTATTTATATGCCAGTATATAGTATGTTTGATTTCTTTTTAAATCAAGTGATCATTTGGATTTAAACTTCTTAAAAAAATGTAATAGAGTATGAGTTAATTTTGGGGGGATAAATGCTATTGATTTGAAATTGACATAAGAAGTTAAATGTTTTCTACATAATATACTATCTTTTGTAATGGTCTTGTTTCTGATATTTTCTTTAAATCAGTAAGTCTTATATTATTACTTTATATAAGAATACCTTGGCTCTTTGTTAGATTTTTAAATGTGACAATTATGGTTAAGATAAACATTTGGTAAATAAATTGTTTAATGTGTATTGGTAGCTTTCTTGTCAACAAATCTTCAAAGTAATAATTACTTTCCGTTTTCAGTTTATTGCTTTATATGAAGGGAATAATAGAATTTGCCATGCCTATGTGTAAAAGTGTCATGAGGAACAATATGTGAAAGTAGACTCTGGAGAGTGACACTTCTTTCTTTACTATATCATTTGACATACACTCGGGAAAACAAGCCACCTAGGATATTTCTGACAGAAAGGTTTTAATACAGTGAGTTGGTTACAAAAGTGTTGGAAGAGTTAGAGGAATAAGAAAAGGTGGTGCCATCTAGAGATTAGTAAAGATGGGAAGTGCTGTGCCCCCGGGGCCGGAGGAACAACCAGGAAACTGGGGTTCCTCAGAGCTCCTAAGTACTGCACTGGTGAGGACACAGCCATGTTACCTGGCCAGGAAGCCAGGAGCTGGCCTTCCTGTGGCTGCTGCAGAGCCAAGGAGCCTGTAGTCCCAGTGAAACTGCCCAGATTGGTCACAGATGCTGCTCAAGATGGGTGTGGCTCACAGTTGATCACTGATGGTTGTGTCAGAACAGCAGAAAACAATAGTAGCTTCCTTTATGTCCTGCCTTTTAATCTATCATTGGCTTACATTGGTAGAACCTAACCTCTTTGTTTGCAAGGAGGCCTAGGAAATACACTTTGCAGATTTCTAGCACCTGGCGATATAGAGGAGGAGCCCGTGAAAGGGTGATGTGGTGATGAAAGCCA
The DNA here is from genome assembly GCF_008692635.1 of Crocuta crocuta. Taxonomy (NCBI): domain Eukaryota; kingdom Metazoa; phylum Chordata; class Mammalia; order Carnivora; family Hyaenidae; genus Crocuta; species Crocuta crocuta. Next base: position 7,737,793 of record NW_027528417.1, read on the forward strand.
ACAATTAACCAGCAGCACATCAACCATAAAGGCTATAATTTCAACATATTTTTGGCAGGCAAATTATTGTGTAACTTAATGAGTTTTATCCTTTAAGTTTTTATATGACTTTTCTTTTTTCCATATTCTCCATATCCAGCATATTAGCAAAATCATACCCCAAATCCAACTAACAGTAGTTTCTCTGCCATCTCCAAGTCTAAACTCCTACCACCTTTTGTTTAGGATTATATCATAGCCTTCCAACTCGTGTTTCTGCTTCTCTTCTTGCCCTTCTACAATGAATTCTGTACACGGGAGTGAGGAAGAACTTTAAAAATATAAATTAATTTACAACATGCCACTATTCTAGCTTTCCATCACACTCAGAATAAAATCCTAAACATGGCCTACCAAGCCTTATGATCAGACTTCTGCTGATAGCTGCTTGATCTAATCTCTGTTTGCTGCCTGGCTGTAGCCACATGGACTCTTCGCTGTTCTGTGGCATATCTAGTAATTCTTATCTTAGGGCCTTTGCACTTGCTATCTATTCTGGGCAGAATATTCATGTGTGGCAATTTTCCTTAAAGCGTTCATTCTCTTCCTGCATATCTCCCTCACTTTATTTCGGTCACTACCTTGACCACCCTGTCATCACTTTATGTCATTTTACTCTGTCACTTACAACCCCTCCTCCCCACATACATGATATACACATATATGCCCTGTTCCTTAAATGTATGTATGTACTTAATTTATTGTCTGAGTTCCATGACTGCAGGCACTTTGTTATATTAATTTCTGCTATTACCACCTAGAAGATTTCTGGTAGAAACTACTTTTGCAGAGTTTAGGAGACCAAGGTTATGAACTTAAGAAAATTTGTGGGGTTTTTTTATAGTCATTAAATGAATAAAAATTTGTTAAATCAGTGACAGCACATATGAAATAGATAATTAGAAGTATTTAATGTTTTAAACATTTTTCTTTTATTGTTTCTGGCACCTGAAAATATCAGGATCTCTGTTTCCACAAATATATGTTGCTTTAAAAAGACGCTTTACAAACCAATAGGAGATCACTCTTTGCCTGTCAGCATAGAGGACTTAAGGCTGTAGGTTGGTGAGCGTGTGCATGTTTATATATATATATATATATATATATATATATATATATACACTGTATATGTATATATAGAGAACCCTTTGTGTTATGTCCAGATGTCCGGTGCCTTTCTAATTTTATTCCCATATTTTTAATAGCATCTCAGAAATTTTTCTAATAGAAGTATGAAATTGTAAGACCTTGCTTTACTATCTTTTAATTTCCTTTCCTTTTATAGTTGCTATGCTGTCTGTTTTACCTGGCCTTGTTGTTTCTTGTTAACAAACACTTTTAATTTTTCCCAGTAGAAGTGACTCATGTGTATTTGAACCAGAATTCTTCTATTTGAGACAGATATATTTCCTCCATCATAATAACTGTATTCTTCACAGTTTGACCAGTGAGGACAGATCTCTTATTTACTGTTACATCCCTAGTACTTGCAATATTCTTATCTTGGAGAGGTCATTTAATTTGACTAAGCTTTGTGCTCCTCCTTTGTAAAAATGAATGGGTTTTACTAAATGACTTTTACTTATAAACATTCTAGGATTACACAACATTATTTATTATAAGATTTATATGTGATCTCAGAGCTGTTTGTTGAAATGTGGTAAAAGCCTGGTTACATAAATGCTTTATTTTAGTATTCTTTACAATGAAATTTTAATTACATAGCATTACAGGGCAAGGAGGCTTTGTAGGACAAGACAAACTGCTTTCTAAAATGTAGTAAATACTGCAATCTGCTTATATTCTATAGCAGATCATAATACTCAGATTTTGGTGTATCCGTTTGTGTCAGAATAAGAAGCTGGCTCTTCTACAGATGTATTTATGAGTAAATTAATGGTTTTAAATAAATGTTTGAAATAACAGAGCCATTTGGGTTTTTAGCCAAGTAAGATTAAACATAGATTGGGATTAGATTATCTGGTCATTTAAAAATTTTTTTGGATTCTTTGTGATTTATTTCTTCTCTAAAAATGGATATTATTGTTCCTTATTCCTTATAGAACGAGAATTTCCTAGGTTTGTTCTCTAACTCAGAGGTCTTTATAAGGTGCCAGCTCATGGCTTTTTCAGAGCAGGTCATGCGTGATGCATTCTGTTCCATGCTGGAGTTGGCTTGAATACGGACTTTTCTGGAACATAGAGATTTCTGTAACTTCACCTATGACTCTTTGGATTCTAATTTGCTGTTGGCGTAAAGAAGTTGGAATTTTTATTTGACTGTTATTTTTGCTGTATGAAGCTTTAAGGTTGAATTGCTGCATAAATTCTATAAAATGTGTAACCCTTTTGTTTTATTTTTTTCTAAGTTTGATTTTCCATATTACAGCTGTCCACTCATTCACTCAACAGGTGGTTTCATGAAAATTTCACATCCTATCTGGGTGTTGGTGGAAAAGGTTTAAATTTTTAAAGTGGAATTATGTTATAATAATTAATAAGTACTTAATAAATAAATAATTTCTTTTTAATAGAATTATGTTAAAATAAAACATAGTATTGGGGGAGGTATTACATATTGAATGTGTACAACATTTCTAAATATTTAAAAAATATTTTAATGAGAAAATTGAGCTAGTTTCCATGAACATTACTTTTTAACAAAATAGGTCTTATTGTGAAACAATTTCAAGCAATTCCTGATCAAGATTTTAAAATTGTTGATCTTTTCAAATTCTTGGCCATTGTCATTGATAAGAATGTTATTTGCATAAGTAGTCATATTAGTGAAAAGCAAGTGAGTATTTGTTGCCCTTTCCTCCTGATTGACAGGAGTTTAGTTATTGTTCTTTCCTCCTGATTGGTAGGACCTTCTCTATCCCATGTCATCAGAATTTAGATAATCCTGTCTCTTTAAATTGTACTTTAAAGGAGCAGTCATTCATTTTTGTTTCTTTCATCGACAAAAATAATGCTTAAATTTTCTAAGATAAACTGAATACTTTTAGAAAATTTTTTTTACTGTTTACATATTTTTGGGTGTGGAAGGGCAGAGAGAGAGCAAGACACAGAATCCGAAGCAAGCTCCAGGCTCTGAGCTGTCAGCACAGAGCCTGACATGGGGCTCAAACCCATGAACTGTGAGATCATGACCTGAGCTGAAGTTGGATGCTTAACTGACTAAGCCACTTAGGTGCCCCAAACTGAATAGATTTTGAGTAAAATAATGATGAATCTTTTCTGCGGATACACAGAAGTTGGTCTTCCTACTTCTTTCTTTAACTCACTTGTAATAATTATCTTTGTGGATCTAGATTATAGCACTGACTCCCTAATGACTCATTCTCAGCCTCTCCTTTCCAACATAGTGAATCCACACAGTTTGTCATTGCATGTTAATTGTCAGATATATTAAGCATTGCTTGAAATAAATTTGTCGGATTGCACAATGCTACTTTAGCCATATCTAAAGTCAATAACTAGTATTAAACAAATCTGTAAGTTGAGATGTATTCCTCCTAAACTTTCTGAATTCTGCTTTTTAAAATTATTTTATTGTTTTTAATGTTTATTCATTTTTGAGAGAGAGAGAGAGCACAGGCAGGTGAGAGGCAGAGAAGGAAACACAGAATCCAAAGCAGGCTCCAGGCTCCAGGCTGTCAGCATAGAGCCTGATCTGGGGCTCAAACCCATAAACCATGAGATCATGAGCTGAGCTGAAGCCAGATGCTTAACTGACTGAGCCACCCCGGTGCCCCCTGAATTCTGCTTTTAACTTCCTAAGGCATAGTTCTTCCTTTGGATAGCCGGTACCTTTTTGTGTGAAACAGCAGAGAGATAATTCTCATATCCTTTCTTTATAAAAAGCTGAAAATGGATGAAACTAAATGTTTTGAATACTTTGTTTAGATTCATGCATTATTTTGATAACATTTAATTTGGAATTCATATCTTCATGCAGAATTTTATATGAGAGATCTTTTGTGAAATAATGTATTACTAGATCTTCAGAGTTTTCCAAATGAATTTTTAGTGCAAATTTATATCTTGCTGTCATTGTGACTAAACTATTGGTATGCAGCATTAAACTGTCTCCATAATAGATCTTTTTTGTTTGTTTTAAAGTTTGCTTCTAGCATTTTGAGTATATTATCTGTAGGAGTTTGTTTTGGTGCTTTGCAAAAACAATCAGTGGCTTTCCAAGATAATCTTTTATTCAGATATTTCAACTAATGCTATTAACTAGAACACAGTTATTACCATGTAGAACCATTACTCAGCAATAAAAAACTTTTTGGATGAAGTTTTCTTTTGGGTTAGTGATTATTGATTATTGCTGTGTTTATCTGGCATGTCATCAAATGCATCTGTTAATTATGTTACTCAAATATGGTACAATTTTTTAAAGTTTATTTATTTTGAGAGAGCGAGAGAGAGCCAGGGAGGGGCAGAGAGAGGAAGAGAGAATCCCAAGCAGGCTCTGCACTGTCAACACAGAGCCTGATGCGGGGCTAGAACTCATGAACTGTGAGATCATGACCTGAGCCAAAATCAAGAGTCTGACACTTAACTGACTCAGCTACCCAGGTGCCCCTCAAATGTGGTACATTTTTTATTTCCTTTGCCTCTTTGGAAATTAGAAAGTTTTGGCATTCTCCCTGCAGGCTAATATATTGTGCAATTTTGCACTTGTATGAGGCATTCTGCCTCTAGCTCTTAATTGGGTAACCTTGTAACTAGCTTTCTTTTTTAGTTAGTTAGTTAGTTTATTTATTTATTTAGAGAACCAGTGGAGGAGGGGCAGAGAAAGAGGGGGACAGAGGATTTGAAGCAGGCTTTGTGCTGACAGCAGGGAACCAGATGTGGGGCTTGAACTTACAAATCATGAGATCATGACCTGAGCCAAAGTTGGACCCTTAACCGACTGAGCCACCCACACATCCCTGTAACTAGTTTCTTAATCTGATATTTTTGTAACAAATATAAAAAAAGAACTTTCTCTTTTAAAAAAATTATTTTTTAATGTTTATTTCTCTTTGAAAGAGAGAGAGATAGAGCAGAAGCAGGGGAAGGGCAGAGAGAGAGAGAAAGACAGACAAACAGACAGAATCCTAAGCAGGCTCCAGGCTCTGAGTTATTAGTGTAGAGCCCGATGTGGGGCTCTAACCCGCGAACTGTGAGATCATGACCTGAGCTGAAGTTGGACACATAACTGACTGAGTCACCCAGGTGCCCCCAAGAACTTTGTTTCTTCTTTTTTGTGTTTGTAGAAGTTTAGAGTACAAATCTTTTTCTGTATTAAACTGACATTTTATGTTGAAGTCCTGTATGATTTGCTCCTACCATTGCTTCATTTAATAACTTTGATATAAAAAGATAGGTCAAAGAGAATTTGGACCATTGTGTTTGTATTCTGAATGTAATGACTTTCCAGCAGTATTTAATGAAAAATATGTCTGTTATAGTAAGGAAACAACAATCAGTAGAAAGCAAATCTATTTAAGTATGAAAATGAAACCATATGTGTCTTAAGGTTCAGAAATTGGTATGTGTATATATAATTTTCTGCATTCCTAAATATTTTAAAATGTATTGAAAGATAAAATGAAACAGTAAATAGGAAATAGTAGTTCATTTTAGTTAATTCAACAAATGTTACTCTTACGTATGATCAGAAAATCAAATTTTCAAAATGTTTTTTGAAATCTGCAAATGCCTACAATGCTCATTTAAATGATTATGTGCATTTATTTTTTTATCTTGATTTCAAGTGTTTGGTTTTTTTAGAGAGAGAGAGAAGGCACAAGTGAGAGAGGAATAAAGAGAGAGAAAGAGAGAGAATCCCAGGGGAGACAAAAAGAGAGAAAGTAGGGCTTACCTGATGTGGTGCTCGAACTCATGAATTGTGGGATCATGACCTGAGCTGAGGTCAGATGCTTTACAGCTGAGCCACCCACGTACTCTCAAAGTTTTTATTTAAATTCCAGTTAGTTAACATACAGTGTAATATTAGTTTCAGGAGTATAATTTAGTGATTCATCACTTATCTGTAACACCTAGTGCTCATCACAACAGATTATGTACATTTAATTTCATCTTCAGAAATAAATGTTTTTTAATAATTAGAAATAAAACAGTGAAATTTTGTAAAGAATCAGAGTTTGGCTAATTAACATCAAAAGCCAATAATAAATAACTACCAAAAGTTACTAACAGTCAAAAAAGAATCAATTGCATTCTAATAGAAATACCTCTTAACAAATGATGATGCTAACAAAACAACCATACACATATCTTATTAGTAGGAGAATGTAAAAGATGAGAACAATAGCAAAAATTTGTGAAAATAAGAGCCAAAGAAAGGTGAAATATTTGACAATGTATACTAAGGAAAGAAGTGATGACAAACAGATTGTGACTAAACTAGTTTTGGATGATTAAAATGGTAATGCCAGGGGGATCATTATATAGTTTTGCCAAAGTAATAATTTCTGCATTTAAATACTTCACAAGGTAAGTTAGACAGATAGTATTAAATACAGTTTTAGCAAACTAATTCATTTTAGCAGTTAATTTCTTTTAAAAAATTTTAATTAAAATTTTTTATTTATTTATTTTGAGAGATAGAAAGAGAGAGAGTGAGCAGGGCAGAAAGAGAGAATCCCAAGCAGGCTCCACACTGTCCACTCAGAGCTGGACTCAGGGTTTGAACCCACAAACCACAAGATCATGACCTTGGCTGAAATCAAGAGTTAGAAGATTTGGATGCTTAACCTACTGAGCCACCCAGGTGCCCCAGCAGTTGTTAATTTCTGAATGGTTGTACCAAATCGTTTACAATTTCTTAAATCACTATAAAAACGTACATAAACACATTAATATCTTATATATGACTGTTGACAACTTATCATTTATCTCTGTTTAATAAGCACCCCAAAATTTAGTGACTTAAAACAACAACTATCATGTGTTTGGGCAGGTTTGGGGAGGCCAGCTTGTCTCTACTCCAGTTGGTGTTGGCCGAGTGGCTTGTATGTGGCTGCAGAATCCACCATGTCTGGTATCTCAGCTGGTGTGGCTAGAATGGGTGAGGTTGGCCAGGTTTCTCTTGTCCTTTGGAGTCTGTCATTCTCCCAGGACTTCTCTCTTATAATGTGGTGTCTCTACAGGAGGGTAGTTTGACATCTTTTTTTGTTTTTTGATTTTTTTTAATTTTAGAAAGAAGAGAGAACATGAGTAGGGGAGATGGGCAGAGAGAGAGAATTCCAAGCAGGCTCCTCACTCAGCATGGACCCTGATGAGGGGCTCTGTCCCACAACCCTGGGATCATGACCCGAGCTGAAATCAGGAGTCAGTCACTTAACTGACTGAACCACATTGGTGCTCCAGGTAGTCAGACTTCTTAATGTGGTAGCTGGCTTTCAAGTGACTGAAATCAGTAGGTGTAAGACCTCTTAAGGGCTTCGCCTGGAAGTCACATAGGATCACTTTTGGTACATTCTTTTGATCAAAGCAAGATACAGGGCTATACCAAATTCAAGGTAAAGGGTAATAAACTCTACCTCTTGGTGGGAGAGTACCATGTACATGGAGGGATGAGAGGAATTATTGGTGGCCTTCTATATAGACAGTCTTATCTTTCAACACACCAATAATGTGTGCCATAACCCAAGTGTTGGGAACCTTTACAATAGAAAGAGATTTTTATTTATATCATCTGGAGTATAGCATTAGAATTTTAAAAATTTCTCTAGGTGATTCTGAGATGTAGTAAAGTTTGAGAACCACTACTTTAAGTCAGTGATTCTCAGGGCTCTTGGGTGGCTTAGTTGGTTAGGCATCTGACTCTTGATCTCATGGTTTGTGAGATTGAAACTGCTCTGGGCTCTGCTGGTAGCAGGGAGCCTGCTTGGGCTTCTCTGTCTTCCTCTCTCTGCCCCTCCCCCACTCAAGTGAAGGCACGTTCCGCACTCACTCTCTCTCAAAAATAAACATTAAAACAAAACCCCAAAACCCAGCGATTCTCAAGTTGTGGCCCATGGATCAACAGCATCAGCCTCACCTGGGGACTTGTTAGAACTTAAGCTTCTCAGAGTTTATCCGGACCTACTGAACCAGCAACTCTGAGGCCAGGAGCCAGCAATCTGTGTTTGAACAAAGCCTTCCAAGCGGTTCTAAGGTACTCTAAAGTTTGAGAACCACTGTTGTAGAGCAGGGGTTGGCAGATTTTGGCTTGAAGGCCAAATCTAGCTCATCCTTCACCTCCCCACCCCCTTTGCATTTAAAGTTTCATTGGAACACATATTCATTTGTTTCTGCATTGTCTGTGGCTGCTTTTGCACTACAACAACAGACTAGTTGTGACAGGGACCACATGGCCCACAAGCCTAAAATACTGTCTAGTCCTTTACAGAAAAATGTGCTGACCTCTGCACTAAAGGACTACTCTATTTTTGTCCACTTACCGGGACTATATCTGTCATGTTACCCACTGAAGAGAGGCCTCTTTCTGCTTTAGTGAAAGTGATTTAGTGGCTTTAGCTACCTTGAGTTCTTATCAGTGCAGTGGTAGTGGATGAACCAAGGCTGCAACCCAGACTAGTTAAAATCAGAATCTCTGGGAGTAAGAAGCAGCCATCAGTAATTTTCAAAGGTCCTCAGGTCATTCCAGTGTGCAGCACAGTTTGAAAAGCATTGTATTGCTTCCCCCAAATAAGCTACTTGGAAATCCTGGTAAATGCAGGCTCTGATTCTGTAAGTCTGGCCTGTTTTTGGAAATTCTTTTCTAACAAAGCACCCAGGTGATAGGAATAATGTGGGTTCACACCTGGGAAACTTTAAATGTACTGATTCCTGAGTCTCACTTGTGTTTCTAATGATCTCAGCGTCAGCGTATTTAAAAGTCCCCGGGTTATTCTAATGTGCAACCAACTTAACCTGTCATTGTGGTTTTATCATATCATTCCATGTTTTCTGGTGTAGAAATAAAAGAGAAGACCTGAGATGTACTTAATTCTGAGGTTAAAACAAGTTTTTTGGTCTAAAACCTAGGTAAAGTTTTTGGGTGGTCAGTGGATACTTTGGATAAGATCTGGGTCAGAATCCTCAACTAGGGAAGATAGTAGAGCTCAACACAAAGGAAATGGGGAAATCAAATCAAACTTAGGAAAGAGTCTTGCAAACTTCATTTGGTGCCTGGCTTCTAGGTAGTGGTGCTACTTTAGATTGGTCTTGACAAGGCTACTTTTATTTTAGTTCCTGATCCTTTCAAATCTTTTTATAGCTTTTTACTTTCAGCATATGAAAAGAAATGCTGTGAATTCTCTCTCAAGCAGAGTTTCGATTAGTGACTTGGGAAATGAGACTAACTGAGGCAGTTCTAGGTAACAGTTCACCACAGAAAAAGTGGTAGTGAGCTGTTCTGTGGCTGGATGGCTTGAGATTGGCAGGTAGGGGACAGCTTTTTACTTAGTTGCTTTTGCATTAACAATATAATTTTCACTGTAAAAGAAGTGTTGAAAATGTGTAGCCTAGATTATTGGCAATTTCCTAAAATACTTCTTATTCTAGTCAAACATATAAAAGTTAGTTTAGGTAAGCATACAGTATGGTGAGTGTTCATATATGTAAACCTCCATGAAACTGTCAACTTAATTTAATGAACATAACAGTCACACCCCAAAAGTTTTCCTTTGCTACTTTATAATTCTATTTGCTGCCTTCTTATTTCTAGATGTTCACTGATCTGCTCTCTACCATTATTATTTAGTTGGATTTTCTATACGTCCTTGTAAACTGAATCAGTGTAATTATTTTGAGACTCATTTGTGTTGTGTTTAATAGCAATTCGTTCCTGGGGTGCCAGGGTGGCTCAGTTGGTTGAGCATCTGACTTTGGCTTAGGTCATGATCTTGCAGTTTGTGAGTTCAAGCCTTACATTGGGTTTTCTGCTGTCAGTCTGTCAGCGCTGAGTCCGCTTTGAATCCTCTATCCCTCTCTCTGCCCCTCGCCTGTTTATGCTCTCCCCAAAATACATAAATATTAATACTAAACAAAACAACAATTTGTTCCTTTTTTATTGCTTAAGTGTTTTGCATTGTATGGATTTTTTCATAATTTGTTTATCCAGTCACCTGTTGATGGATGTATTAGTTATCTATTGCCATATAGTGGATTACCCCAAAATATACTGGCTTAAAACAATAAACATCTGGTTTCTGGGCCAGGAATTTTTAGAGACTTAGCTGGGTGGCTCTGGCTCAGAGTCTTCTATGAGATTGCTATTAAGATGTTGACTGGGCCACAGTCAGTTGAAAGCTTTACTGGGTGGGACTGGAGGATCCGATTCCCAGATAGGGCTTGTGCATAGCTGTTGTGTCCAGGCCTCAATTCCTCCCCATGGAGCCTCATCCCTGGGCTGCTTGAGTGTCCGTAGTACATGGACCCAAACAAGGCATCCAAGAGCAAGGGCAAAGAAAAGGCTACAATACTTTTCATGACTTAGTCTTAGAAGGCCTACATTGTCACTCACTCCATATTACCATTTGTTAGAAGTCAGTCATTATGACTAGTCTACTCTCAAGGTGAGAAGAATCAAGCTCCATTTCTGAAGGGAGGAGTGTCAAAGAATTTGTGGACATATTTTAAAGCTGCCACAAAGAACATTTGAGTTGTTTCTGTGATTTGGCTATTACAAATAAAGCTGCTTATAAAAATATATATAAAAGTTTATATAGGTATATGCATTTATTTCTCTTGTGTAAATAGCCAGGAGTGTCTAGTTCATACATAAGGTAGGATTATGTTTAACTTTTTACAAAACTGTGTGTATAGTGAAGACTACAAAACATTGCTAAGAAAAATTAAGGAAAGAAAAAAGAACTTATTATTTTTGTTTACAAAAATGTTAATATTCACATGTTAAATTTCTAAAAATTTTTAAAAATGTTTTTATTTTCAGATACATTTAGACTTACAGAAAGAACAGTTATAGAAATAGTACAGAGTATCCATAAACCTTTAAGTTTCTGAAAATTTCTAACTTCAAAGCAATTAAAGAAAGCCTCCCAAAATTTAGAAGTCGTTTCCCAAAGTTGACTGTATCCTTTTCCAGCAGCCATGTATGAGAGTTCTAGTTGCTTCACTTGATCAACAACTCTTGGTATGGTCACTCTTTTTAAATTCATCATGGTTTAATTTGTATTTTCTTTTTTTTTTTTTTTTTAAGTTTATCTTGAGAGAGAGAGCGCCTGCGAGCAAGCAAAGGGCCAAGAGAGAATCCCCAAGCAGGCTCTGTGCTATCAGCACAGAGCACAATGTGGGGCTCGATCTATCAAACTGTGAGATCATGACTTGAGCCAAAATCAAGAGTTGGAGGCCCAACTGACTGATCCATCCAGGCACCCCTAACTTGTATTTTATTAATAGCTAATAATGCTGACATGTTTTTGTGTGTTTATTTTCTGTCAGTGTATCCTCTTTGGTGAAATGTCAGCTCTATGCCCATTAAACTTTTTTGGATTACTTATTATTACTTAGTTATGAGTTTTTTCTGTATTCAGATATGTCTTTTGCCATCTAAATATTTTGCAGATACTTTCTTTCAGGCTTTGGCTTGTCTCTTCCACTTTTATAACAGTATCTTTTGAAGAGCAGTAGCTTTTAATTTTGATTACATCAGTTTGTTAACTTTTTCCTTTTATGGTTTTCTTTTTGTGTTCTGACAAGAAATGTTTGCCTAGTTTATAGTTAGATTTGTGATCCATTCTGAGTTAATTTTTCTAGATGTTTGCATGGTAAGGGTCAAAGTTGATTCTTTTTTCTAGGATGTGGCTCTTCAGTTGTTTGTTGTAACACCATTTGCTCAAAAAAATTTTCTCTATTGGCACCTTTTTGAAGGCAGCTGTGTTCACCACTATACCACCACTGGTGCACTGTTGGTACCTTTTGTCTAAAAAAAAAAAAAATGCATGGATCATTTTGGGGCTTTATCTTGTTTCATTGATCTTTTTGCCTGTGTTTATTCTAATACCACAATTGCCTTGATTACTGTAGCTTTCATAGTAAGTCTTGAAATCGGGTAGTGTAGGTATTCCAGCTTTCTTCCTTTTTTGCAAAATTGGCTTGGCTATTCTAGGTCTTTTACATTTTCATAGAAATTTTAGAATCAGATTTTCAGCTTCTACAGAAAGCCTTACTAGGATTTGGAGTGGGACTGTATTGAATGTATAGATCCATTTGGTGAGAATGGACATCTTACTAATATTGGGTCTTCGAATCAATGAACGAAGTATATATCTCCATTTACAATTTATTAATTGTTTTCCTTAATTTCTCTTTGTAATGTTTTGTAGTCTTCACTGTACAAGTCTTACATATGTATTGTCAAATGTATCCCTAAGCATTTCCTATTTAAAAATTTTTTTTAATTAGTTTGTTTATTTTGAGAGAGAGAGTGAGCATGAGTGGGGTAGGGGCAGAGAGAGAGGGAGAGCACAGAACCTGACACGGACCTTGAACCCACAAACCATGAGATCGTGACCTGAGTTGAGATCAAGAGACAGATGCTTAACTGACTGGGCTGCCTGAGTGCCCTAACATTTCCTATTTTTTGATGCTACTGTAAATTATATATTTTTTGTAGTGTTTATTTTTGAGAGAGAGAGTGTAAGTAGGGGGAAGGGCAGAGAGAAAGGTGAGGGGGACAGAGAATTTGAAGCGGGTTCAGTGCTGACAGCAGGGAGCCCAGTGTGGGGCTCGAACTCACAAACTGCAAGATCATGACCTGAGCCGAAGCTGGACGCTTAACCAACTGAACCACCCACCCAGACTTTTTTAAAGTTACTTTCTACATTGTGCTGGTATATAGAAGTATCACTGATTTTTGTATATTGACTTTGTTCCTGTGGCCTTGCTAATGTACACTTATTAGTTCTGATAGACTTTTCTGTAAATTTCATACTATTATCTCAATTACATCATCTGTGGATAAAGGTAGTTTTGTATTCTACCTTTCTAATATTTCCCCCTTTTTTCATTTTTCTTGCTTGATTGCCTTGCTAGGATCTCTAGTAGAATGTTGAATAGAAGTGATGAGACCAGACATTCTTGCCTTGTTCTTGAGAGTTGCCATTAAGAAGCCTTTCATCACAGAATATTTAGCTGTAGGTTTTTCGTATGTGCTTTTTATTAGTTTGAGGAAGTTCCCTTCTATTCCTGGATTCCTGAGAATTTTTGTCAGGAATGGATGTTGAATTTTGTCAAATGCTTTTTGGTATCTATTAAGTCATATAGTTTTCTGTTTTAGTTTGTTATGGTAAATTATATTCATTGACTTTTGAATATTAAATCAATCTTGCATTCTTAGAATAAATCCCAGTTATCATGGCATATTGTTCTTTTTATATGTTATTTTATATCATTGTTACATACTAAAAATTTTTACATCTGTGTTCATGAGGGATATTGAGGGTTCCGTTGTCTCCACATCCTTACCAACACTTACTCTTTTTTGTCTTTTTGATACTAGCCATTCTGACTTGTGTGAGGTGATATCTCATTGTGTTTTTGATTGCATTTCCCTGTTGATAAGTGATGTTGAACATCTTTTCATGTGTCTGTTGGCCATCTCTATGTTTTCTTTGGAAAAAAGTCTACCCAGGTCTTCTGCCAATTTTTAAATCAAATTGTTTGTTTGGTGTATGAGTTCTTTATGTGTTTGGGGTATTAAACCTTTATCAAATATATCATTTGCAAGTATCTTCTCCAATTCAGTATATTGCCTTTTCATTTTATTGATGGTTTCTTTCATGATCCAAAAGCTTCTTAGTTTGATGTAGTCCCAATTGTTTATTTATCTTTTGTTTCCCTTGCCTGGGAAATATATTCAGAAAAATACTAAGGCCAATGTCCAAGAATTTACTGCTTATGTATTCTTTTTAGCTTATGTAAAGACATTTAGGTCTTTAATCTACTTTGAGTTTTTGTTTGTGGTGTAAGAAAGTGGTCCACTTTCATTGCATGTAGCTTTTTGTATGTAGCTGTCCAGTTTTCCCGATCATGTATTAAAGAGACTGTGTTTTCCCCATTGTATATTCTAGCCTCCTATGTCATAGATTTATTTCTGGGCTCTTGATCCTGTTCCATTGATGTATGTGTCTGTTTTCATGCTAGAACCATACTGTTTTGAGTACTGTAGTTTTGTAGTATAGTATGAACTCTGGGATTGCGATGCCTCCAATTTTGTTCTTTTTTTTTTGTAAGATTACTTTGGCTCTTTGGGGTCTTTTGTGGTTCCATACAATAGGATTATTTGGTCTAGGTCTAGGTCTGTGAAAGATACCGTTAGTTAGCTTTATGAATTCTGACAGATGCATACAATTGGATCTCTATGCCATAATCTATATGCATGACAGTTCCAGTAACCATAAAAATAGTCTTATGTAATACCTTTGTTAGTACCTTCCTCCTACCCCTTACCACTAGTAATTACTGATTTGTTCTCCATCCCTATAATTGTATCTTTTCCTGGGTGTCCCATAAATGCAGTGATACAGCTTGTAGCCTTTTGAATATGACCTACTTTACTTAGCAGAATCCATCGAAATTCATCTGTGTTGTATGTATTAATAATTGTTCCTTTTTATTGCTGAGTAGTATTCCATTGTATGATGTACCATAGCTTATTTCTTCAAGGATATTTGGATTGTTTCTAGTTTGGGACACTTAGGAATGAAACTGCTATAAACATTTACATACAGATTTTGGTGTAAATCTGTTTTCTTTTTTCCTGGGCAACTACCTAGGAGTGGGATTGTTAGGCTTTATGTAAATATAGCTTTAACGTTATAGGCTATGGGAGGTTTTTAACTATAGATTCTATTTCTTTAATTCTGTTTAGGTTATTGATTTCTTATTGAATGAGTTTTGGCAGTTTTTGTCTTTCAAAGAATTAACCCATCTCTGTTGAATTTATAGACATAAAATTGTTCCCCATTTCTCCTGATCATCCTTTTTATTATCTGTAGAATCTGTGATAATATCATCTTTCTCCTCCTTGACATTTGAAATTTGTGTTTTAAAATTTTTTCTTGATCACTTTGTTGGAAGATTTACAACTTTATAGATCTTCTGAAAGAACTAGCTTTTGGTTCCGTTGAGTTTTGGCCTTTGAGTTTCTATTTCTATGTAGCTGACTTCCAGTCTTTTATTATTTCCTTTCTTCTGCCTAATCTGGGGTTTAACATAATATAGAAAACAGTGTTTTCTCCCTGGAAGTAAATTATCAATCCAGGTGTGTGTGTGTGTGTGTGTGTGTGTGTGTGTGTGTGTGTGTGTGTGTGTGTGTGTGTGTGTGTGTGGTGTTTGGTATTTAGGCAAGAACATGAGATTTTGCATGGTTTCAGAGTGAAACCTAGTAGCAAGGTTTCAGAGTGAAATTGGTATTGTTTTTAATAAGTAGGAGAACACAGGATTTTCTTTTTGTTTTGAATATTGATTTTTGTACCTGTTGTCTGATATCTGTTTCCAGTTCTGAATAAGGTATATCTGTTAATTATGGAAGTATTTGGAACTTCCATCACAAGCCCAGTGAAACTGCCCACACATGGGAGCTACTAGAGTTTAATATGTGGCATTATTTAAATGGGGCAAAATATTGTCATGAAGAATACAATTTTATTCTTGTCTCTAATCTTAGCAATTATTGAACCCAAAGGACTATATAAATGTTTACTTGAATTAAGAATGTAAAACATTTAAATCCTATGTCTTCCCAATTGAGTAACCTCTAAGATGATATACGGCAGTTCTAGAGTTGTTTTTATTTATTATGTTTTGATATGTTAAAGTAAGAAATTCCTGTAGTAAATGAAGTAGAATTTGTATTACTTTTAGAGGTTGTTTTTCAAAGCTTGAATTAAAATCAAGGAGATAAATCACTCTGTTGTTTGAGCATTCTATTTAAATGTTAATGCAGATGTGACTTTTCTCTGTAAATAAAAATAATTTTATTTTTTAGATGGATGAAATTGGCTTAAAAATTGGTTTCAGTTTCTTTTTTAAATCTTTTCTAGGTAGTCTGCAATAAGAAATATGGGTGTTATTAGAATTGGAGTACTAGTGGAAAGATGTATTATTTATCAATCTACCTGAAATTTATTTTTTTTGTTTACTTTTCTAATTGTTAAATTTTATCTTTTAGATCCTATTTGACCAAACTCAGAGATCAATTAAAGCACAGCTTCAGAACTTTGTTAAAGAGTAAGTCATTTGCAGTGAAGAGAAAAGTAACCAGTGAATGACCACATCTGGGAGTTGGTATCTTTTGAGAGGAATTTTATGGACCATGATTTATTGAAAATATTGAAGTTTTTGTTTGCCTTTTTGCTTTGTGAAATATATATTACATTTCTTCTGAATTACTCTGTAAGGGAATCAGACTTTATACCTTTCAGTGAATCATTTATACTACGAAATTTGTATTCAGGGTACATACATAACTAGGATTGTTATAGATTAAAAAATAATATAAATAATTTAATGACCCTTCAAAATCAAAGCAGACCCAAAAGTGATTGAAATGCTCTTATTATCATTGAGACTTAAGTTTTCCTTTGTCCCAATATGGTATTTTCTTTGAAGAGAAGATAATGGGATATATGAAAATGAATCAGGAAAGTGCATGTGTTTTTTGTTGCGTGTGAGCCTTTTATGTCACATTCATACCATTCTGTACGTGAAATAAAATGAAACTAGAGATAAAAGGCATCTAAATGTTCCGGATAGGAACATTATCCTTTCCCACATTAATCATTCAGTTTTTCTTTTTTAATTCCTATCTGAGAATGTATAAAATTGCAGATAAAGTTGGTTACAATACAGTCTTCAGGATAAATGACAGATGTTATAAGCTGTAAATGTGGCAGATCTCATGAACATAGTCACTGCCATTAAGTAGGTTGGAAATTATTGTTCCATTAGTGACATCTCACAAATTCTTGCAAATAATAGACTAATGTTCAGAATGTTCTTATAGGATGTATACATGAAAACTTACAGCTTCTTAATAAAGAGTTTAAAGTCTTTCTCACACTTTATTATCATTTTTAAATCATTTTGCCTCATTCTGTGGTCGAAAAACTGAAGGGATATCATGCATTTATCTAAAATCGTTAATCAGGGGTTTCAAATTTTTGTAATACTGAATGGAAATTCTTACCCTTTATGGGTACACAGTTGCTTTGCAAAGAATTGTATCGGTGTGTGTTTTAAGAATATATTCATGCCCTTGGCCCACTAATTTCCCTCAATAAGAAATGAGTGATATTTTTTTTTTTTTAAATTTTGAAAATGTTTTTTATTTTTTTCTGAGAGAGAGAGACTGTGTGAGCAGGGGAGGGTCAGAGAGAGAGCGAGACACAGAATCTGAGGCAGGCTCCAGGCTCTGAGCTAGCTGTCAGCACAGAGCCCGACATGGGGCTCGAACCCACGAACTGCGAGATTATGACCTGAGCCGAAGTCAGAGGCTTAACCAACTGAGCCACCCAGGCACCCCGAATGATATTTCTTAAAGTGCGGTTTGAGAACCACCCATAATTGGATTTATGGAAGCTTAACTCTTTTTACTTTTTAGAGATCTTCGAAAATTCAAAGATGCCAAGAAGCAATTTGAAAAAGTCAGTGAAGAAAAAGAAAATGCGTTAGTAAAAAATGCTCAAGTACAAAGAAACAAACAGCACGAAGTTGAAGAAGCCACAAACATTCTGACAGCAACAAGAAAATGTTTTCGACATATAGCCCTTGACTACGTACTTCAGGTATATTTATTATATGTTTTCAAAAAATGCTTACTAAACACGTCCTTACTTTTGAATAATGGCATTGAAAAGAACAATTAATAATGTTTCTTTGGGTTTAAAATCAAACCATGATGTTTTGTGAAAACTTTTCACTTGTCTGTAGATCTCTGTATGCATATATTTATGTGTGTACATGTGTATACCTTTGGTTTGGAGTTCTTCACCTTTTCACTTAACATGATACTTTCTCTCATTTTTAAATGTAAAAAGCATTTTTAATTGCTATATTTTATTCTGTGGAATTGTTCTGTCAATTTAATTAGTATCTGATTATCAGATATAGTGTTGCCAGTTTTTACTGGCAATAGTGAAGATATAGCTTTCAGTAATTGTAAATAATAGTAACATCTTTGTACATAAATAAATCTTTTGCCACGTTTCTGATTATTTCTTGAGAGTAAATTTTTAGAAGTACTAAGGCTTACTATGTTGCCAAATGAAAATTATTTCTAGAAACACTGTTCTCATATTTACATTACCTGGTGTTTTATAAAACTAGAGATCAGTATTTTGCTTGTAAATTGCTTGGTGATCTTCTGGTCCTGTGTATAATTGAAATCTCTTTGAGTATGATAGGTCTCCATAGGGATTCAAGAGATGTGAAAAGTGAAGGCACACATACATTATTTCACATGTACTTGATAGTTTCCTATGTATCATAGGTTGAAAGCTTTAAAGCTTAGGAAATTAGTTTGTCTAAATCTCCTTTTACAAAACAGCAATAGAGTCCCCAGAGATTGTTGACTTATTAGTGATCACAGGGCATTTCTTTAAAAAAAAAAAAAAAAGACATAAGTAACCATATACAAATTAGTGCTTAAAAACTGCTTAGATGGGATGCTTGTGTGGCTCATTCAGTTGAACATCTGACTTCAGCTCAGGTCATGATCTTGCCATTCATGGTTTCAAGCCGTACGTCCAGCTCTCTGCTGTCAGCATGGAGCCTGCTTTAGATCTCTGTACCTCTTTCTCTCTGCCCACCCCCTTCCCCTGCTTGCACCTACACACTCTCTCTCTCTCAAAAATAAAACATTAAAAAAAAAAAAACCTACTTAGATAACTTTGCAAAAAAGTAGAAAAAGACTTTAAGATTTTAAAAATAAAGTTTCTATTCAGTAAGTGGGAAGTTAAATTTTAAAAAATGAAGTGCATTCCATTTATTAGTGAAAGGTCTTCTGGAATGGCATGGTCTGTAATTTCCTATTTCCCATCCCTTCCCTCACATTCACCCCACTTCCTGCAGTAGTATGAGTACTGTCTTCCTATCCTATTCCACTGAAATGGTTCATCTAAGGTCTTACTCATTAGATATAATTTAATTTTTAGCCAACTTGACTCTCGTGTTTCACTGAAATGGTAGACCACGCTCTTTCTTGAAATATACTTTTGTCTTAATTTGTCTCAAACAACTTTAGGTCATCTTCCCAACTTGTGTTTCTTTTCAGTTTCCATGTTGAGCTTCTCTTCTTTGCCTATTTGGTTCTATTCTTTTCTGACCTTTTGATTTTCCTGACAATCGCATGCTTTTTGCCTGAATTACCACTAAGTATGGATGACAAAATTCACTTTTCTCAGACATCCCTCTTTCTTTTTGTATCCACAGCTGAAAACTGTCTTCTTCTAGTTGGCTTCTTTTTGCCCTTACCTAAACTGGATAGCGACACCTTTTCGCTCAGTCCTAGAAGTTTTTGTGGAGAGTTGTTACACCAGATGTTCTCATTCTCAGCTGCTATACCTAACAGCCAAAGCTGCCTTAAACAGTTCTGTGTATCTCTTAAGTCTGTTCTTTCTTACTGTTGCTGCAGCCCTGACACTAGTCTTTATTGTTTCTTATCTAGACTATCAAGATGTTCTCAGAAAATTGGTCTTGCTTGCATTGCCTTTACCTGCTCCATTACTAGTTCCTTCTATGTTTTGTAAAAGGTCAGTTAGTTACTCAAACCTCTCCAGGCAAAATGAATCATTCTTGCCTCTGCTTCCACGGTGCTGCCATAATACTGTCATGCGCATTGCTGGTAGAGCACTTAACTTGCATTTATTGTAATTATTTATTTCTATGTCTTTTACTCCTAGGTTATGTTCCTTCCCTGTAGTGCAGTGGTTGGAAAATAAATTATCCATTTTCTTTGTGTTTATCCAAATAGTTTGAAGTTAGGACCCCCACTTCTCCTATATTTGATTTTTTTAGTGAAAACTGTTGTGTCCTTTAATTATATGGATTAAGTGGCTATTTTAGGGGATAGTAAGCAATAAATATCCATATTTATAAAGTTTGTCATGTTTTAGCTTCCTTAAATATGTGATTTACTTTTTTTCAAGTAAATACTGTTTTTGTTGCCAAAAAGAAAAAAAATACATAAAAGAGAGGCACTGTCACTTGGCATTTTTCAAAGTTTGAATAATAGGTTATCTGCAGTCTCTGCTTTTATTTAGAGCATTTGAAAGTTAATATTTTAGTTCTCAAAACTGAATAGGCCTTGAAACAGACATACAAAGGAAATTAGTGGTTAAGTGTAGTTATTCGGATTTTTCTTGGTGTGGTTTTGTTTTCCAGTCAGTGTTTTAAAATTATCTTATAAAACAACAGGCAGAATATTCAGTGGGAGGAACATATTAAAAAGGAAAATATTCTGTAATCTTTTGACAATAATAGCAAAATGTGAACGATTCTTTTTTTTGTAAAAACATTTAATGTCATGGAGCAGATATATAACAGACAAAAATAAAGTATTTGTTAGGAAATTTCTAGAGTTGGGAGAGATACCACAAAGGTAACTTTCATAATATATTTATTGATCTTTCAGTAAGTGTAATCTAATTAAAATATTATTTAAGGTCCATTAATTTATTTAACAGATATTTATTGTGTCCTCACTGTGTACCACTTGGGGGATGCAGCTAAGAGTAAGACACAGGTAAATAAGAAAATATAAGGTAGTTATGAATGCTGTGAAGAAAATAAATAGTTTGATACACTAGAATGTATACCAACTCTAGTATATAGGGCCTACCTTGGACATTTTTGAGAAGATAGTATTTAAGCTGGGGCCTGATTGATAAGCGGTATCCTTGTGTCTGTCGGGGCAGAAAATCACGACATGAAGACAGAACACCTAGTTTGAAGGTGTTGAGATGGAAGTAGTTTTGGAGTGTGGTTGCAGCACAGAGGGGGAAAGTAGTAGAAAACTAGGTTAGGGAGGCAGTCATCGCAAAGGGCCATGCAGGTGATAGAAGAAAGTTGGGAGGTTTAAAGTTGGACATAGGATAATCTTACTTATATTTTGAAAAGATCACTCTGGTTGCTGTGTGGAGAATGGATTATAGAGAGTCCAGCATAGAGAGACTAGTTCATAGGCTATTGCAGTCGTCTAGAAGAGAGAGTATGGTGGTTGGTAGTTGTGGTAAAAGTGATGAGCATTTATATTTAAGGGTATATGTTGAAGGGTCCGGATGAGCAGTTAGATAAGGAGGATGGGGAGAAGATGGAATTCTGAGAAATTAAAATGTCTGTCAACGTGACAGTTTTATCATTACAGTATTTGTGTGTTAGGCATGACCAGTTTTTCTTTGAGGTGAAAATGGATGACAGTTTCATTGGTATGTTTGTCTTAACTGTTTTTGCAAAATGCGGGTCAAAGGGTAAAAACCTTGAACTTTGTTTTTATTTACTTTTCTGGAAAAGTATTAAACTTCAGAATAAGCAAATTTTACAATATTGCACTGTAGATTCGTTTTTAAAATAAAAACTGGGTGATTAACCAACTGTATTTTCCCTCATCAGATTAATGTCCTACAATCAAAAAGAAGATCAGAAATCCTAAAATCAGTAAGATATTTATTGAAATGATATTTTAAATATTTTAGTGTGATATAAATGCACATACTTAAGCATATTAAGCAACGTGATGTGTGTATGTATGTTTGTGTGTGTATGTATATCTATAAATATATTTATTCCAGGTTCAAAGTTAATCTTTACAGATTTTTTGTACTTCTCATATGCCACTTAACCACTTTTTGGTCTCCTTCAAGTTAGAGTTCTTTAGTGTATCTCCTATTAACACACTGTGAGCTCCTTAGTGTAGACGTTTAAATATTTGAGATTCGGGGCATACATAAATAGTATCATTTAGAGAATTTTTCCTTAGAATTTTTGATGATGTATCAGACTTTTGGTTTGTTCTTTGGAGTGCAGTTTGCAAATAAAGGGGATGAAATTTGAGAATAATTTTTTTCCCTGAGCCACTACACCCATAGAGAAAATGATTTTTTTTATTTGACCATTTTTTGGGTCTTTAAAAAAAATTTTTTTTAATGTTTTTTATTTATTTCTGAGAGAGAGAGAGAGAGAGAAACAGCATGAGCAGGGGAGGGTCAGAGAGAGAGACACACACACACAGAATCTGAAGCAGGCTCCAGGCTCTGAGCTGTCAGCACAGAGCCCGACGTGGGGCTCGAACCCACAAACTGTGAGATCATGACCTGAGCCGAAGTCGGACACTTAACGGACTGAGCCACCCAGGCACCCCAAGACCGATTTTTGGGTCTTAAAGCTAACAAGGAAGTGGGAAGAGGGCGGTAGTGGTATGGTATTGAACTTTTTCATATTTTGAGAACCTTAGAAATAATTTTTCCTCTCTTTGTTCACTAAAGTGTTTTGTTTGTTTTTTTTCCCTTAAAGGGTATACTTAAATTGCCTTTGATCCTTGTCCCCACCTAGCATTTTCCTAAATTCTATATATATGTTATTTCTTACAGGTAAGTACATTGTACTTGTTCTTTACTTCTGCTTCCTTTTCCTGACTGAGAGTGATGTTTGTTAATTGTAGGAAATTGAAAAATAAAATGTCTCAAGAAAAGAATTAAAATACTTATAAATCTTATTACCCAGGGAGAACCAGTGTTAATATCTTGGCATATATCTTTATTTTTCTGTGTGCATGTATGTACGTGAATATGTATATATGTGTTCTAAAATGGCATTTAATTTTTTTAAACAAAATAGGAATCATTGCTACATATGTTTTATAACTTTCTTTTTTTCAATAGTAACACCAAAGTCATCAGATGTCATTAAATATTTTTTATTTAACAATGACTTTTGTGGCCAAATAGTATTCTACCACTTGGGTATATTAGGGATAAGCAACCTTTTTTTGTGAAGGGCCAGGTAGTGAGTATGTTAGGGTTTTATGCCATGTGGTCTGTGTTGTAATTACTTAACTGTATCCTATAGTGAGAAAGTAGCCATAAGAGCACCAGGTTGTCTCAGTTGAGTGTCCAACTCTTGATTTTGGCTCAGGTCATGATCCCAGGGTCCTGGGATCGAGACCTCCTCACTGAGTGTGGAGACTGCTTAAGATTCTCTCTCTCTCTCTCTCTCTCTCTCTCTCTCTCTCTAAAATAAAAGAGAGAGAGGGATAAAGCAGCCATAGATAATATGTAAATAAATAGAATGGCTGTGTTTTAATAAAAAATTATTCTTTTTTTTTCTAAATTTTTTTTTTTTTAATGTTTTATTTATTTCTAGGAGAGAGAGAGAGAGACAGCGTGAGCAGGGGAGGGTCAGAGAGAGAGGGAGATACAGGCTCTGAAACAGGCTCCAGGCTCTGAGCTGGCAGTCAGCACAGAGCCCGACGCGGGGCTCGAACCCACGAACCGCGAGATCATGACCTAAGCGAAAGTCGGACGCTTAACCGACTAAGCCACCCAGGCGCCCCAATAAAAAATTATTCTTATAGACATGGAAATTTGAATTTCATACGATTTTCACATGTAATGAATTTCATGCCGTCTTCATTTTCTTTCAACCGTGAATAAATGTAAAAACCATATTAGCTTGTAGGCTATCCAAGAACATATGATGGGGCTGGATATAGTTTGCAGGCCATAGTTTGCTGATCTTGAATATGCCCTAAATTAATTTTATCCATTAATGGATTTTCAAGTAATTTCTATGTTTTTGACCTTAAAAAATAGCATTGTAGTGGTCATTCTGATAAATAATATGATTCATTATCCTAATTTCCTTAGGATAGATTAAGACAAGAGATGACTTAGTCAAGGGTTTAAGCATTTATTAAAACTTTTAAAAAATAATGTTAAATTTTAAGACTTACACAACATTTCCACTAGTAGTGGAAAAGTGGGAAACTGAACTATATTACCAACACTGGGTATTAATTTCTTCCACTCTACCTATAATTTGGTAGATAGAAAATGTCATGCCATTGTTCAGTGTGTGTGTGTGTGTGTGTGTGTGTGTTTTACTACAAATGAGTTTGTATTAAATGTGTATGAGTCTAAATTTTTTTCCTGTATATTTTTTGGCCTCTTGTGTTTCCTGTTTTATTTTTTGTTGTTGTTGGAGTGTTTATCTTTTTCATACTGATTGGTAACATCTCTTATATTTTAAGACTAGTTACCTGTTATTATTGTGTTTTTCCAATGTTATCATTTATCTTTTAATAGGCTTATGTGTTTTGCTGTGCAGGCATGTTTTACATTTTTATGTAGTTGTAGCTATTAATCTTTTGCCCTCTTTTTTATATAATTATTTTTTATTATAGTCATAAAGTTGCACAACTACTGTTATCTAATTCCAGAATAATCTTTTTTTGAGCTTTGTTCTTTTGTGTTTATGTTTTATTTGATTGGTTTTTCTCTTCAAAAACAAATTCTTTTGAAGCATTCTTGAATGTTAAAGACCTTATGAGCTATTTTAGATTTCAGAAAATTAAGTAGATGCCTTGTCTTGCTAACATGGAGGGAAGTTTGGAGGATTCTTTCAGTATTGTGATTGAATCAAATTTCTTCCCATGTAAAAACGACAAATAAAAATAAGGATGATTTTTCTTCCATGAATAAGTAAAATATAGGAACACCTGGAAAAATCTTAACTCATTAGCAACATTTTTGGATATTGGAAATGAATATTTAGAAACTTCCATGTTGGCAAAGTCTGTTGTCTCATTTAAGTATCTTGAGAAAAAAAATAAGCATTCCCTACTTTGGGTTGTGCTTAGTGATCCTAGCAGGTTGTAAAGTTTGATTGTTTTATTTTGAGAGCTTCATGTTTCCCCTTCTAATCTTTTAATACTTTATTTGCAGTTTAAAGTTTTGCTAGGGGTCCCTTGGTGGCTCAGTTGGTTAAGTGTCTGACTTCAAGGTCAGGTCACGATCTCATGGTTCATGGGTTCGAGCCCTGTGTTGGACTCTGTGCTGACAGCTCAGAGCCTGGAGACTGCTTTGGATTCTGTGGCTCTTCTACCCCTCCCCTACTTATGCTCTGTCTCTCAAAAATAAGTAAACATTTAAAAAATAAAAAAAAAGTTTGTCGGTGAGTTTGGTGGAAAGGCACATAAATACTTTATAATGCACCTGGGAAGATGGTGAAAGTGTTGAATACTTGATTCTTTCAATCACTACTGTATGAATCTTGATCATCTGGATATAGTCTAAAAAACTAAAATTTGGGGCATTGTTAAAATTTTAAACCACTTGGAGATTCTTTTAAATAAAATTTATTCTTATTTCACAAATATTTCTGGAATACGCTTTTAAGAAAAATGACTCAATTTCAATTTTAAATAGGTTTGATATTTTGGGCTTTAAAGGAATAGTTTTTAAACATTCGATGAGATCAAGATTAAAAAAATTTTCGAGTAGTTGTCTAAGAATTGATTTTTAAAACGCTAACCCTTTTTTTTTCTCTTATTAGATGTTATCTTTTATGTATGCTCATTTGGCCTTCTTCCATCAAGGATATGATCTATTTAGTGAACTTGGGCCGTACATGAAGGATCTTGGTGCACAGGTAATATTCTACTGTATTGCTTGATTCAGTATTATACATTGATATATGTATTTTAAAAAAAATGTTTATTATTTTTGAGAGAGAGAGACCCAGCATGAGAGTTGGGGAATGGCCGAGAGAGGGGGACAGAGGATCTAAAGCAGGCTCTGAACTGATAGCATCAAGCCTGACCTGGGGCTTGAACTCAGGAATGATGAGATCATGTCCTGAGCTAAAGTTGGACACTCAACTGGCTGAGCCTCCCAGGGGCTCCTGATATCTGTGTGTTTTTTTTAAATTGAGATATAACTGACATACAATATTGCATTAGTTTCAGCTGTATAAAATAATTTGAGATGTGTGTGTCTGTATGTGTATGTATATATATGCATACATATAGGTCAAATGACCACCTCAAAAGTCTAGTTAACATCTGTAATTCCAGTTAGTTACAATTTTTCTTTCTTGGAATCAGAACTTTTAAGATTACTCTTTAACAACTTTCAGCATACAATACAGTAGTGCAGTAGTGTTAACTATAGGCACCATGCTGTACATTACATTCCCAGAACTTGCTTATT
Source organism: Crocuta crocuta (assembly GCF_008692635.1). Taxonomy (NCBI): domain Eukaryota; kingdom Metazoa; phylum Chordata; class Mammalia; order Carnivora; family Hyaenidae; genus Crocuta; species Crocuta crocuta. The sequence goes on from NW_027528417.1 coordinate 7,764,066, forward strand.
TTATAACTGGAAATGTCTCCCTTTTGACCCCATGCACCCATTTTGTCTACTTGGACCCCTCCCCAACCTCTGCCAGCTCTAGTCTGTTGTCTGAATCTGTGAGGTTTTTGTTTTTTTTTTTTTTTTAGATTGCATTTATAAGTAGGATCATGATCATATGGTATTTATCTTTCTCTGTTTGACTCACTTCACTTAGCATAATGCCCTCAAGGTCCATCTGTGTTGTTGCAAATGGAAAAATTTCCTGTTTTAAAAAAATAGCTGAATAGTATTCCCTTGTGTATATATATACCACACTTCCTTTTCCTGTTCATCTATTGACGGACACTTAGGTGGTTTCCATGTCTTGGCTATTGTAAGTAGCTGTGGTGAACATAGTGATGCAGATACTTTTTGAAATTTGTGTCTTTGTTTACTTGGGGTCGTATCCAGAAGAGGCATTGCTAAAATATATGGTAGTTCTGCTTTCAGTTTTTTAAGGAATCTCCATACAGTTTTCCATCGGGACTGCACCAGTTTATATTTCCACCAGCAGTGCCCTTTTCTCTTTATCCTCATCAGCACTTGTTATTTCTTGATTTTTTGATGACAGCCATTTTGACAGGTGTGAAGTGGTATCTTACTGTAGTTCTGATTTGCATTTTCCTGATAATTAGTGATGTTGAGTACTTTTTCATATACCTTTTGGCCATCTATGTCTCCTTTGGAGAAATGTCTCTTCAGATCCTCTGCCCTATTTTATTTTATTTTATTTTATTTTATTTTATTTTTTTAATGTTTTATTTATTTCTGAGAGAAAGAAACAGCCTGAGCAAGGGAGGGTCAGAGAGAGAGGGAGACACAGAATCTGAAATAGGCTCCAGGCTCTGTCAGCACAGAGCCCAAGGCGGGGCTCGAACCCACGAACCATGAGATCATGACCTGAGCTGAAGTCGGACGCTTAACTGACTGAGTCACCCAGGCGTCCCACTTTGCCCATTTTTAAATCAGAGTGTTTGTGGCTTTTTTGCTATTAAGTTGTATGAGTTCTTTTTTATCTTGGACATTTATATCAGATAGATAATTTGCAAATGTATTTGCCATTCAGTAGGTTGCCTTTTCATTTTGTTGATAGTTTCCTTTGCAGAAGTTTTTTGGTTTGATAAAGTCCTGCTCTTTTTTTAAATTTTCTTTTGTTTTTGCTTCTGATGCCTTTGCTCTGAGATCTGTACTTTTAAAGAAATTTGGCATATTGAGAAATTTGACATTTCATTTATTTAATGAAGAAGTTTGATGTTGCAGGTGATTTATGTGTGGCTTAAATGTGTATGACCAAAAATAAGATTAAAGTTAAACCTATGCTATTGGGGCACCTGGGTGGCTCAGTTGATTAATCATCTGACTCTTGGTTTCAGCTCAGGTCATGATTTCATGGTTTGTGGATTCCAGCCCTACATTGGGCTCTGTGCTGCCAGTGTGGAACCTGCTTGGGATTTCTCTCTTCCTCTCTGTCTGTCCCTCTGTTGCTTGCTCTCTCTTTCTCAAAAAAGAAAATAAATAAATAAACATAAATTTTTAAAAAATGTTACAGATAGTATATGAGGGTGTTGAAAGGAAAATTTAAAAACAAAATGTCTTTTATAATATATGTAGCTGAGGGGCGCCTGGGTGGCTTAGTCGGTTAAGCGACCGACTTTCGCTTAGGTCATGATCTCGCGGTTCGTGGGTTNATAATATATATTGCTGGGTTTATTTTTTCATTTCTTACATTTGGATAATTAAAAAATCCTACTGATTTTTCATTTGAAGTTATAGCTCCTTTTTTATTTTCCAAAAAATGTATGTTTTGCTATTTTGAATAATAAAATTTTAGAATCTTAAGATTATGGAACTCTTGGGAACTTTTTCATTTTATACATATACACACGTGTGTGAATTATGTATATATATAACTGTATTATGTAGAGATTTCATTGTATTCAAATTATTTTTGATAACTGAGCAGAACTTTATTTAGATTTGTTTTGGGACATTCTTTTTTGTTGATTGGTGAGGTTTCTGGATTCATTTGTACCAATTTTTAGGTGATTTTTTTTCCCATATAGGTTCATATTACCTTTTGAGGACAGGGGGTGAAGGATGAAAAATAGAGTTTAGGGAAATGAGGAAAGGTCAGAGTGTAACGAGAACTGCATTCATGGACCAAAAGGAAAAATAGTGTGTGTGTGTGTGTGTGTGTGTGTGTNTCCCTGACTGTAGACTTAATCTATTGGCCAACAAGTCACCAGACTGTTATTATTCTCTGTGCTAAGTGCTCTGAGTATATAGATTGAGACGAGGCTTGTTTGCATGGGATAGAAACCTGAAAAATAATAGTAGTTTCAGCAAGATGGAATATTGTTTCTCCTATGTCAAGTCAAGTCCTGGTATGGTGGTCACTTGATTTGTAGGGATGCAGGCTTATTATAATTTTTGACTCTATCTCATGGTTCAAAGTGGCTGATCAAGCTTTAGTCACCATACCTACATTCTAGCTAATGGGAAAGAGGCGAGGAGAAAGAAAAATGCATTCTTTCTCTTTATGACTATCTCCTGGAAATCGTGGAGATCACTTCTGTGTACATCCTGACGTCACACTAGCTGCCCGGAAGGGTGGGAGAGACACACTTAATGCCAAATAATCATGTAACCTACTAGAATTTGGGGGGTTGTATTAAGAAAGAACGGTTATTGAGGGACAGTTAGCAGTCTCTACACATAGCACAGGATGAAAGAGTTATAGGAACATACACATAAAACCTGTAACCCAGACTTGGGAGAGAGGCAAGAGTTTCCTAGACTAGGCACTCCCAACATCCGGTCAAGTTTTATGTCATACCCTCATCGTACATTAAATATAATTTATAAAAAATGAGTTGGATTGCAGTTGAATAGTTAAATAATTATATATTTTAGACATTTAATAGTTTCAGTTTTGCTGTTTCCCCCTCTGAGTTCTCACATGATTTTTCATGTTCTTGAAAAGCATCTGAGCTCTGGTGTCTGTAGGGTGTCTAGTGGAAAATACAACCTGGTTGGAGGTGGTCAGTTAGGATATTCTTTTTATAACTCAGTTATGAGATAAATGTATCTGGAATGAGGAACATGTACTGATAGAAATAGATAGACTTGAGAGATATTTAAGATATAGCCAGTTTGAAGTAGAGGGACATGATGAGTTGAGGTTTAAATGTGTCGAGTTTTGAGGATAGGACATCTAAGCGAGTCTATCTGGAACTGATAAAAAAAAAAAAAGACCTAGATTAAAAGAGTTAGTAGCATATAATTGCTAATTGTAGCCACAGTAGTGGGTGAATTGACCCAAGGAAAGTTAATAGGTATCTCAAAATCATTTTTGTATTTCAAAAAGTATTTTTGAAAGATGTAAGTGCTAGAATAGTATGCTTAAAGGTTTTGATTTTGTAAATTAAGATCAAAGGCTGCTAGTATAGAGTGAAAAGAGAATCTGGCTTCAAACAGGGCCCTAAGAATGACATGTTTATTTTATTTTTTATGTTCTTAATTTATTTTTGAGAGAGATAAAGAGATGGAGAGCGAGCAGGGCAGGGGCAGAGAGAGAGGGAAACGCAGAATGCGAAGCAGGCTCCAGGCTTCGAGCTGTCGGCACAGAGCCCAGTGTGGGACTCGAATCTATGAACCGTGAGATCATGACCTGAGCCAAGGTTGGACGCTTAACTGACTGAGCCCCCCAGGTGCCCCAAGAATGGCATGTTTTTAAGAGATCGGTATGAGAGCTCCATGAGAACGTAAATGAGAGGAGGTGGGAAACCCACCTGTGGTAGCACAGGCCAAGGAAAGGGGGGCTGTACAAGGAGGGGTGGTTGTCAGCACAGATACTGGGAGGAAGACCCAATAAACCAGGGTCTTCCAGCAGCCAGAAGGCTGTTACCTCTGCGAGAGTAGAGCGTCTGAGTGGCAGAAGCTAAACTACAGTGGGCGGTAGTTATGAATATGAAATGGACAAGTGAAGTACGGGGAAGATTTTTCCAAAAGTTGTGTTGTGAGGAAAGGGAGGGAGAAGGTGGTAGCTAGAGGGGAATATGAGTTGGAGGAAGCTTTTATTTAAGGTACTAGGATTTGCACCCATATGCAAGCAGATGGAAATGAAAGAAATTGAAAAGCAGAAAGAGAAGTGATGATATCTGATGTGGTAGGAGGAGAAGAGATTCCAGACACAGAGGACTGGGGGCACCGGGCTACTTATAGGCACCTGTGAAACTCCTGGTGCCCAACACCGCTGGAGGCCCAGGACACATCGTGCTGTGCTCCAAACTCTCTCTTCCTGATATAGCCCCAACATGTAGGAGACAGGACTGTCAGTCTTCACATCTCCTCGGTTTGTACTTCCCCCAATCCTCCACCGTGTGGAAAGATTTCTTTTTTCCTTTATCTTTCTCCCCCAACAGAGAGAGGTGAATTTTCCCCTTGTCTGCTGTAATAGCAGTGGGGTGGATTGTAGCAGAGGCATTGACTACCAATCTGACAGGCAGGAAACTGTCACTTGCATTGCAGTACTATTATGGAAGTTACACGCACACAAGTTTATAAATATTAGTTAATTCTTAGGGTCTGAATGAATGAGTAATATTTATATGCCATCACTTAAAGTCTATAAAACCATGGTATAATGGTTATTTCACTCATTCAGTATAAGAAAATATTGAGGGCATTTTACTAGTGAAGCATGTACTAGCATTACGCATTAAACCAATGTTATATGTCATTAAGGCACGTATGCATTAGATCCTTAAGTGCAGTAGTATATCAAATATTTACAATAGTGATAGTTCTGTTTCAGTGTGTTTTCTTTTAGTTTTTATTAGTATTCAGTGATAATTAAGATTCTGTGGTGGCGCCTGAGTGGCTCACTCGGTTGAGTGTCTGACTCTTGATTTCGGCTCAGGTTATGATTTCGGGGTCGTGGGATTGAGCCCCGCATTGGGCCCCGCATTGGGCTTTGTGCAGAGTGTGAAGCATGCTTAAGATTCTCCTTCTTCCTCTCTCTCCCCCTTCTCCCCCTCTCTCTTCCTCTCCTCCCCCCTCCCCTGCTTGTGCGTGTTCTCTCTCTCTTCCTCAAATTAAAAAAAAAAAAAAAATTCTGTGGCCATTTGTACACCTGAAACTAATATTCTGCTCTATAACTAACTGAGATTTAAAGAGAAACTTTTAAAAAGCTTTTTTAATTTAAAAAAAAAAAAGATTCTGTGATCACAATTATTCTCTGCCAGGAAAATAAAAATCATGTGTAATAGAGAGTAAACAGAGAATCAAATGGTTTTTTTTTTACAAAGGCTTTTTTCAGTTTTGTTTCTAAAAGATATCAATAAAACCATTTGGACATTTAATACTTTATCTTTCTCCTTACTCCTGCTGATGTTTACATTTTTAGTTTTTCATTTATCCCACACCAATCAGTTAGAGGTATGGGAGGTTGAAGATGAAAAGACCTACATCACATTCTAGGAGAATAGACTCACATAGTATTTTATAACCCAATTGTTATTCCAGTAGAGTAGTTCAAGAAGTCAGTGCATTTGTCATGATACTGGAAAATCATCTTTTCTGATAGAAAGGAACAAAAAGGAAATGAGATTTTATGATTTCATAAATTTTTTGGGCTTTTAAAATAGAATGTTAAACAATGGTGATTTTATACCCTAACCTTATGAATGATTACTATTTTATTATTATCATTTTTTTAAAAATTATTATTTAGCTTTCTCTTTTATCTGGTGAGGTTTTTGTTTGTTTTTTAAGCCTTTTAGATTTGATTATAACATTAAGAAGCCAACTTGAAAACATGAAGCATTTTGAGTGATTGGAAGTGTCTGTTTTGGTGAACTTGTGAGAGCAGGCCCACACTAGCTTAGCTGCTGCTTTTTGCTTTCAGGAAAACAAATCGCCACAGCATCTTCTTCTTTCTTTGATTCTGACGACTGAAGTTGCTGAGTGGGTCAGCAGGCAACTTCAGCTAGAGTCCCCTTCCGTGTTCCAGGAACCCACGTTATCCCTGTTGTGCCCTTGACAGGGCCGCCTGTCACGTTTGCCAGGCACCACAACTTTTCTTAGCAGTGTTTTTCCTGGAGGAGTTACAGACCTTCTCTAAAAGGATTTGATACCAGGAAAAAAAACAACAACAACCAAGTTTCATTTTAAAGTTGTAGCCATAATGCCTTTTTAAGTAAACTTAAATGGTCTGACTTATTGTATGTTTTTTAAAAAATGATCATACCTTTTTTTTTTTTTAAATTTTAAGTCTCTATGATTTTCTCTCTTTCTCCCTTTATAGTTGGATCGACTGGTTGTAGATGCAGCAAAGGAGAAAAGAGAGATGGAGCAAAAACATTCCACCATTCAACAAAAGGTACTTGAAGAGAAAAGTTAAAGGAGTTTCCATTTTATACAATTGTTCACTTATTGGCTTCAGCAAGATACCATCGTGTTGGAACAAATCCTTTGAGTTGCTTTAGTAATTAAATTGGGTAAATTCCTCGTTATTTTTGTGAAAAATAAAAAAATTTTTAGATGGTCAGGCATATATTTTATTATTCTTTTAAAATATTTGAAAGCCATGCTCTTGAACCAGTTTGCAAAAACATCGTTCTCTTAGGACCTTAACTAAAAAATAGCCCTTAGTTAGAATTTAAACTGATATTTATAATTTCAGTTAGGATATCACCAATCCCTGTAAAGCTTGTGAATGAGAATGAGTGGAGTGGGGGATGGGTGGAGGTAGGGGTGGGGTGGGGATGGAGAACATCTTTGTATCAGTGTGTGTTTGGTGTTGTAGACATCACAGCTGTAGTTAACCTAAAGCAACACTTGATTGCTCTCATGTGATAACTGGAATTTCACATGCATTTCTTGTTAATTTGCCTAAGCTTAGCTAAACTAATATTTGAAAAAAAAAATTTTAATGAAAATTTAGGTATGACATATTTTCATTTTTGTGTGTGGAGAACTTTGAATACAACTAACTTGGAACTCAATATTTTATACAGTAAGTGATATTTTTGTGTGGTAATCTAAAATGAAAGGAGAAAATTGGAGGTTGAATCTAATAATACAAGTATATGACTAGATGCCTTCAGTATTTACCTGATAGGGGAGATATCATGATCAGAGAGGTGGTTTTTCTAGGGCAAGGCTTTTCCATTGATTCCAGATGTGCTGACTCTTGCGTTTTCCTAAATACGGGAAACTTGACTGTATAATTTGTGGTGGGGGCGCACTGTGTTCGTCTGTTCCCCTAGAAAGAAAACAAATATGCCTTCTAGCATTGCTTTAAGAAATCTGTTCCCATGGTATTGAGTGAAATCAACTTCTGTTATGGTTTCTTTAGAATTTAAAATACCAGTGAACTAGATCTGACATAAAAGATGTCAGTGTAAAAAAATTAAAGTGAAGTAAGTAATATAAGTAAGGAAAATATTTTGGTGATGGGTTATTAGTATTCAAAGAGAAACATCATTAAGGGAAAGATTTCCTACCAAACCATGTTTAACTTAGTTCCTTCCAGTTATAGTCAGGTAAGACTAACTTTCTGATTTGTTTAAAGTTAGACTCACTTTTGGTTGGGTAACTTGTTTTAATGATATTACCATGGAAAGATAATTAAAAATGGGAACCAGTCATTTCTAATTAAAATGAGAGGTCATGATACTTGTAGAAACTTGTGACTATTTGGTTAAACTGAATTATTTAATAACTATTATATATCTTTTAATATCTTTCCCTGTGTACATAGCTCAGTGTTGTACAAAAGTAATAGATTATTAAATCTAAGATTAATTTACTTGATTTCAAATAATAGTCAATTACTGCTTTACTTTGAAGAAAGTAATGCTACTTTTGCTTTTTTCTGCCCTTAAATGCTGACACAAGGCTGCATTACAGGTNAAAAAAATGTTCACCTAAAAACTAAGGGAAAAGTATGTCTAGTGTAATTATTTAGATTTTTCAAGAATGGAAATTGATCAGTTAAAGAAACAGTGATTCTATGCCATTCACGTACATGCCTTTTGGTTATGTGTATGTGTTCCTGATGGGTTTATACCGAGGAGTAGAACTGCTGGTTCAGAGGGAATGTGTATGTTCAGCATTAGTAGATAATGCTAAATTACTTTTCAAAATGCTGTTACCATCCTGGCAGGCAGCGCTGTGTGAGAGTTCTCAGGGTTTTTAATTTTTGTTAATTTTGGTGGGTAGATAACTGACATCTCATTGTGGTTTTAAGTTATGCATTAGTCATTAATGAACTCAAGCACCTTTCCCTGTATACACTGTTGGTATATATCTCCTGTATAATCTTCTAAGTGTTTATAGATTTGCCTTTTATGTTTAGATCTTAAATCCATCTGTAATTAATTGGGTGTTTATGTATGGTGTGAGGTAGAGATCCACTTCCCTTGTATTCACATACTGGTAGCTGGACGATGGAGAATCAGTTATTAAAACATTTATTCTTTTCCTATTACTGTTAGATCCTCTGTTTTACATTATGTTTGCATACATGTGAGTTCTGTTTTGGGCTCTTAATACTTTTCATTGGTCTTTTTGTCTTAATTGTGGCAATACTATGCTGCCTTAATTATTTTAACTTAATGTTGTATCTTGATATCTGACAAAACAAACCTCTTCTCTTTCAAAAGTGAATTGCCTAAATTTTGCATTCTTTTATAAATTTCAGGAGCAGACTTTCAGGTTGCATAAAAATAGCTTTGGGGATTTTGATTGATGGGATTGGGTCTATGAACCAATATGGGGAGGAATTTGTATCTTTATTTTACAGTGTCTTCTAGTCTTTGAGATTGAAATATTAAAAATGAAGTTTTCTTTAATGTCCTTCATATAGCTTGATATTTTCTTGTGTATCTTTTCTTATTCCTAGATACTTACATTGCAAATGTTATTGTAAATGCTATCTTTCAAAAATTTCTTTCCTCACTGTTTACTTTTGTTACATACTAGAATAAAATTGATTTCTCTGTATTGATTTTGAAACCAGCTATCTTGTTAAGCTCTCTTTAAGTGCTAGTTTGTCTCTGGATTCTTTTTGATGTTCTGTGTACAAAGTCATACCATCTGCAAATAATGATAGTTTCTTCCTTTCCGATTCTTTTATTACCTTGTGGCTAGGACTTCTAACATAATCCTGAGTTGAAGTGATAATGTTCTTTCTTGATTGCAATTTCAAAAGGGAAAGCTTCTGTTTTATTCCCTTTATTGGCCAGTCTTGGTCTTGCCTTCTCTTCCCTGGGCCTCACAGCAAAGCTTCAAGTTCTAATGAAGCAAGTGCCCTTAAGGTGAAATCTGGCTTCTTTGATCTGCTTACCCTTAGGCTTCCAATTTTCACTTAATCTTTTGCCTTTGATATTTCTTCCTAATTTGTCAGTTAATCAATATATTTATAGTATATATTTTATACACTGTTATTAGTTGCTTCATTATAAAATTATGATCTGTCACATTTTAACTATATAATATTGATAGTCATTAAATTGAAGACTTAAGAAATATAGTTGAAAATTAGAAAAATACGTATAATACACTGTATATCAAGGAGGTTACATTTTAATGTTTTGAGTACCATCAAGGTTATTAAAAAACTGCAAGTATTACAAATGAAACCTTTAGAATTTGCCAAACGCAGTTGTATCTATTGCTGACATAATCCTGTCTGTATAATTAAATAAATTATAGTCTCAAATATTTATAATTTTAAAAAATGTTTATTTATTTTGAAAGGGAGTGAATGAGTGAGCAGGGGAGGTGCAGAGAGAAGGAGAAAGAGAGAATCCTAAGTAGGCTCTGCAGAGACAGCACAGAGCCCCATGCGTGGCTTGAACCCATTAACTGAGAGATCATGACCTGAGTCAAAACCAAGAGTTGGATGCTTAACTGACTGAGCCACCCAGGTGCCCCCACCTCAAATAAATTTTAAATGAGGGCATTAAAGTTTTCTTAAGTTTTTTTTCAAAGAAAAAGCAGGAAAAAGTGTACCAATTCACTTACAGATGGTTTCAAGTTTTTAATTTATTTTGAGAGACAGAGAGTAAGTGTGAGAGGGGAGGGGCAGAGAGAGAGAGAGAGGCAGAGAGAATCCCAAGCGGGCTCAGCTGTGTCAGCACAGAGCCCAAAACAGAGCTCAATTCTACAAACCATGGGTTCATGACCTGAGCTGAAATCAAGAGTTGGACACTTATCCTACTGAGCCACCTAGGTGGTCCCAGATTCTGTTTCATTTGATTATTTTGGATTATCCTGTCTTTCTAATTTTCTTCCTCCCTTTCTCCCTCCTTCCCCAATGTGGGGCTTGAACTCACAACCTTGAGATCAAGAGCTGCATGCCCTACCAACTGGCCAGCTAGGCGCCTGAGATTATCACGTCTATTTATGGTTAAATTTTGAGAGATGTCAATGGTTTTTGTTTTTAACGGATTTTGTCTTTCTGAATTTAGTCTATTTCCATTATCCATCTTTGTAGACTCTTAAATTTGGATGGCCCCTAGGTGGTGCTCACTCTGTCTCCCTCCAGTGGAGGACACTCCCATCCCAGCATTTTTGGCAGATGGTCATCTAGCTTCTGCCAGAATCTTTCTCAAGACAGAAAGTTTACTCTTCCCTAAAAGGATAGCATTTTAACTTTGATTATTGGTCCAGATATAATTTTGAAGGTTCTGGGACTGATTTTTTTTAGAGTTTTAAAATTGGGGATAGCAGCACTCTTGCAGTTTTGTACAAATTACTTTGGGGAAAAAAAAAACAACCCAAATTACTTTGTAAGTTCATCAGAAAATATTTTAAACATAACACTTCTGATTTCAAAACTTCACGAATCCTTAGAGGAAAATTGAAAGTTTGAATTGCATTCAAGTGAACAGTAGAATGACAGAAGATTATGAAGGATTTCATAATCCTCATAAAAAAGTGAGCTCAGCATGCCCACTTTAAACTTGGGTCTTCTTTGCAAAACAAAATTTTATTTTAGGAAAAAAGAAAAGCCTTTTTCCTACTTCTGAACTCTCTAATAGTGGAGTTATTATTATCAGATTAAAAAATACCATAATAGTAATATACTTAGAGGATAGAGCTAGATTTAAGTATCCCAATTTAAAAAATATCTATATTACTTTTTAATTTTTTATTATTTATTTATTTGTTTCTGAGAGAGGGAGAGTACACAAGCCGGGGAGAGACACAGAGAGGGAGACACAGAATCTGAAGCAAGCTCCAGGCTCTGAGCTATCAGCACAGAGCCCAGTGCGGGGCTCAGACTCACGAAGTGTTAGATCATGACCTAAGTCAAAGTTGGACGTCCATCCAACTGAGCCACCCAGGTGCCCTTATATCACTTATTAAAAATACTGTTACACACATCACAATATGATGTTAGAGTAAAATGAAAACATTTTATTTTTTCTCAATTTTTATTAATTATTTTGGAGAGAGAGCGAGCGAGCACAAGTGGGAGAGAGGCAGAGAGAGGGAGTCAGGGAATCTGAAGCAGGCTCCAGGCTCCAAGTTGTCAGCACAGAGCCCATCATGGGACTTGAACCCATGAAATATGAGATCGTGACCTGAGCCAGAGTTGGATGCTCAACCGACTGAGCCACCTAGGCACCCCTAAAATGAAATCATTTTAAACATAACATCATGTATAGGATTTAGTTGTTCCTTTTGTCTATTTGTATACATATTATTTTGTGCCTTTAGTCAGTGTATATAAATCAGTATATAAATCAATTTATATTGTTTTCTTTTTCAGAATATATTCTATATAATCATCTGTGTTTTATGTTATAATAATTAGGTCTCCCCTTTTGTTATGAATACTGTTAATATAACTATCTTAATAGAATAGAAAGCTTTTCTATGATTTGTACTGTTTCTCTATGATAAATTTGTTATCTAGGGGATGTCATCAAATTGTATGAACTTTTTTATTTTGTTTAGGATTTCTCAAGTGATGATTCTAAGTTAGAATATAATGTAGATGCTGCAAATGGTATTGTTATGGAAGGATATCTGTTCAAACGAGCCAGCAATGCCTTCAAAACTTGGAACAGGTAATATATTTCAAATACTAGTCTTGATCTTACCATAGTCCCAGTTTTCTGACCTTCTCTGTGGCAACTCTTTCTTTCCCAATTCTTTAAATTCACAGCCCACAGTAGCCTTCTTGAACCCAGTCCATTGAAGATAAGTTGTCCTTCTAAGAAAGGGGATCCTAAGAAGCAAGTGAAAAATGATAGCACTAATTCTAAAATTTAAGCAGTGTTTAAATCAGAAAGCAAGAATTGTTTTCTCCTTTGGGTACCTTCTCTGTAAGATGTTTATATACATTTTAACTTAGTGTTTGCTTATGAATTTTTTAGCCAGATGATCCTGAGTCAATAACTTTAACCAAGACTTTTAGAAAATGGGCTTGTTTTAGATGTGAAGTGTGGTGCCTGCTTTGGCAGCACATTTACTTGGTATGTGAAGTGTGTGTGTGGCAGTCAGTGCTCTAGTATTCTAAACTTGATGGCGACCAAAAACGTGGCTTTTTTTCTGTTTTTTTTTGCTAAGCTAATTTTTATAAGATGTTAATCCTGCAGATCTGTTAAATATATATATTAAATATTTTATCATAGTTTTCTGTGTATTAAAGAATAAAAAAAGATTGTGTTGATTCAGGATCATACTTCCAAATAGTAGTGATTAGTCTTTTATTCAAGGATGCCATTTTTTGTTGTTGTTTGGCATAAGGACCCAAAAAAGTAGTCAGAACTATTTTGTAATAATTGAGAACAACACTAGGCTCTGGTGAATTGATTTATTATTATATTATTGGTTAAATGTGTATATTTTATTTGCTACTTGAACAAGATATGAATTCATTTAATGATAGAGAAGATTTTTTTTTTAAAAACGGACATTAGCAAAATAAATGGAATTTTCTTGTTTAGTATACATTTTTGTTAATTTAAATGGAAAACTATTATCCTTGGATATTTAAAATATTAAAATGGGCTCCTAATGCACTTACTTGATTTCTTGCTGATGAGGTTATGTGGAAGAAAATATTCACTGGTATTTTCAAATGTCAGTGATTCGTTAAGCCTTTCCCTAGCATTTGATATTGCCAGATATTTAAATGTATGGGGTGTGTTTTATTTGAAATAATTTTTCTTTATCTGAGAATGAATATAAAGTGGAAAATGATTTATATCATATTTATATAGTTATATTAAGCCTCTTTGAATTATGTAGAAATTCTAAAATAATGTATGAACACAAAAGGACCAAGTAAGGTGGTTTGGTTAGAAATAATATTTTTAACTATTAATAAAGTGAAGATAAAAAATTGAAATTCTGTTTTCTAAGGTGTAAAAATTAAGACAATAATCTTTAAGTTTTTCCTGGAAAATTTCCATAGCCAGAATAGGAAATTAAAATAAAAAATAGTTTGTCAAATTATTATAACAAAGATTTTCAAACCAGTATGGTTTCAAGAGGTAATGTTAGAATTGAATTTTAACCTTCAGATTTCAAAACAACCTACTTAATGTTTAACACAGTGAAAATACAATAAATCCATAGAACCTATACCATTATGTTAAGAAGAAATGAAATGATCTTCCATGGACTACTCCAATGAGAAATGATCTCAGACTTCAAAGTGAAGCACAGTAAGTTTTAGTGGAAAGTTGCATTGCCACTTAGGGTAATAGGAGAAAAGTAATACTGATTTAAGCATAGACTTTACGTTAAAAAAATTTTTTTTTAATGTTTATTTCTTTCTGAGAGAGACAGAGACAGCGTGAGGAGGGGAGGGGCTGAGAGAGAGGGAGACACAGAATCTGAAGCAGGCTCCAGGCTCCAAGCTGTCAGCACAGAGCCCGATGCGGGGCTTGAAACTATGAACCATGAGATCATGACCTGAGCTGAAGTCGGACGCTTAACTGACTGAGCCACCCAGGTGCCCCAAATATTTTTAAAATAGCTTAAAGACTTTTAAAACTTCCTACTCTATTTACATTATTAGGAAAAATTATGGATAGCAAATTTCATTTTCATATGCATTTTTAAAAAGAGCATTTTCATGAAAATACTAGTAAAAAGCAGTCTTCTAAGGAATATAGTATGTAAACTTTACATAAAAGTCTTCACAAAAACAAAAATCTAAACCTTGTAACAAGTTTTAGATATTTTCTAGGTTATAGGTCAGTAACTGAAAGGGAGAAGAGCGAAATCTATTAAATGTTATTTAGAATTTTCTAATGCTTTTCATTTAAAAATTTGGAATACATCTTGAATTTCTTATATGAAATTTATAAAAAGTCTAATTTCAGGAAGTACTTTCTCTTTATATATGACTTTGGAGTTTGCCTTACTTCTCTAATTAGTGCTCTATCTAGCTTGATTTAATATATTTTATTAGAGTAGGATAAAAGACTGCATTTGTGATATTTGTGCCTTAACTTTAACAATCTAGGGTTCCAGTTATTCAAGCATAAAGATTTTTCTACCTGCTGTTTAAGTATCTTCTTTAAATTGTCTCTAGATTAGTTTTAGGAAACATTTTCTCTTGTAGTCACCAATTGTATGAGGACAAATTTGCCATTATCTATACTTTATGGAATAGTGTTGCATGTAATATTTTCAGAGCCATTTATTTATTTAGTAGATTTTTATTTAAATTCTAGGTTACATACAGCATAGTATTAGTTTCAGATGTACAGCTCAGTGATTCCATGCTTCATACAACACCCAGTGCTCATCACAAGTGCACTCCTTCAAAATCCCCATCACCTATTGAGGCTAACTTTTTTTCTTTAAGCCAAGTTTTAAAAAAGACTTACTTCCTGAGGTAAATGAATTTGACTAGGAATTCCCAGGTAGTTTTGTGCTTCATAAAATCTATTCATCATTCTGTAGTTTGAAATTTAACTGAAGAAACATTTTGTGTGATGTGATTGAAAGAGTGTAAGCAGTGAGGGGTTTTGTGTCTTTTGTGAGTTGTTGAGTTTGTTTCTGGTTGGTTTCAGGCTTCTAGTTTGTAGTGTCTCCTAAGAATTTATATGTCTATAATATATATTTTTCTGAAAACATGTAAGACCTACCAAAATTATCTTTCCATATCAGGCCATCTCTCAACATGGCAGCTTCACCTCAGGCTCAGATCAGTGCTAGATGAATTACTCGTACCTATATGTCTGTTGCTTTTTATGACAAGTTCAGAAAAGATGAATCAAGAAGCAAAATAATTAAATACTAAGATTATTGAGTTGTAAGCTACTAAAATGAATAAAGAAGCCAAATAATTATAAGCTGTGCTCAGTCTTTGTTGAATGAGAAAGGAAATATAGCTAAAAGTATAAGATGTAGTATACAGTTTCTTACAGTACTCTATATATTGTAGGCACAGATATACATTTTATTTTTATTAGCTTTTTGTTAAAAAGTAAAAAGTGTATGTGTAGACTAAAGATGCTTTTAAATAAAGATACTCTTAACGTATGGCCTTTGAGTCTGCTATCATTGATGAAAAGGGGGAGAACGGGTGGGAGGTAGGTTTAGTTGGCTAATAATATTTTGTAATCTTTGAAATACTTAATTACTGATCCTATTTTCCTTATGAAAAATTTTCATTTGTTTCAGGTTTATGAAGGTCTATATAGATAGTGATTATTTTCCTTAATTTTTTAGGAGCAACTTACTGAGATGAGGAAAAGTATTGTCTGTATTTTATAGCTATCGACATAGAGGAGTAAAAATAATAGTAGAGGTATGCCCAGGTGTGCTAAGTCCTACCAGAGCGTTTTATATCATAATAATTGAAGACAATTTTTGAATATTTCTGAAATATCAGCATTTCAGATTCATGAGTTGGAATTAATTGTGTTACTGCATACTTGTATAAATTTGAGAAGAAAATGCAACAGTTTTGTTAGGTTGTGAGCTTAAGCTTGTTTCTTTAATTCTTGCTTTATTTTCATATCATGCTAGTCCTTTGCTTATTTTGCACATTTGCATTTTCATTCTTTTACCACCTTTCCTTTATGTTTTAATCCTGCCCCATTTTTTCACATGACAGGAAAAAGCCCGATCATATCAGGTACCAAATGGCTTCCTTCCTCTCATTTCTGCCTTACTCCAGTTTCCTCTTTGGCACGAGAAAGCTCATAATTAACCTGCATTTCAGTTGGATTACTTGCAATGGATATAATGTCTCATGTTTAAATTGGGAAGAAAATATAAACATTTTATTTGAGGAATGGAATTCTCTTTTCATTGCCCATCTTCTCAATTTGTTTTAATTTGGAAAAGAACATTTGATATATTTATAGTTACTCTGAAGATATAGATGAGTAATGCGAATGCCTTCATTTTTTTTTTTTTTAAGGGAAGTAAGACAGTAAATACTTTTCACATTTTTAAACAATGACTAGTAATTAGTCTTTTTGGTAATAGTCTTATTAGTTAGAAAATATTTTTTAATGTTTATTTTTTAGAGAGGACAGAACGGGAGCGGGGGAAGGACAGAGAGAAAGGGAGACACAGAATTCGAAGCAGGCTCTAGGCTCTGAGCTGTCAACACAGAGCCCAAAGCAGACCTCAAACCCACAAACCATGAGATCATGACCAAAGCTGAAGTCAGATGCTTAACTGACTGAGCCAGCCAGGCACCCCTCATTTTAGTTTTATTGAAAGGAAACATTGTCAATTTTTTAGAGATTTTTTTGTTTTACATTTTGGTATTTTTCCTTGGGAAAAATCAAATTGAATTTGAAAGACAGTAGCCATACATGCTCAAGCTTTTGATTTTGTTAAAATATTCATCTATTTGGCACATACATGAATAGTTTTAGAGAGAAAGCTTCTACAGATTTAGAAGTTTGACTTTATATTATATTACTGGTTTCAAGTGCAGTTCTAGGACTAGTGATCAAACATGGTAAAGGACACTTGATTTATTTTTTAACATGTTTTCCCTTTAAACCCTGTCTTATTACCTGGAAGCTCTTATAGGTATTTGAAAGTCAATAATATCTAATTGTTAATGAATTTAGTACTTTGGTCTAAGATATTTATTGAATTATTTCAATTTGGGATGGATATAAAGTGGGGTATTATTTTTCTTAACCAAGAAAAATTCCTTTTTAATTGTTTGTTTATTTGTTGAGAGAGGGAGAGAGAGTATCCCAGGCAGGCTTTATGCTGTCAGCACAGAGCCCGACACAGAGCTCGATCCCACAAAACATGAGATTACAGCCTGAGCTGAAATCAAGAGTCAGACACTTAACTGATTGAACCACCCAGGTGACCCAAGAAAATTTCCTTTATACAACAAGTCTTTTGGATTTTTGGTCTACATTTGAATTTTGTAGACTATAGTGTGTCAGCATAGTGCTTTCTAAAGTTTGTTTTTTTATAATTTAATTATCTTTTGAGGTAGCTCCAAATTACAGAGAGCATGAGCTAGAAATAATAAGTATTTTATTCTATACACCGTAGGCTATGAACTGTCTCATTTTTCCTTTTATTAGAGATGTTAATAATAACTAGGATTATTCTATAGAAGCAGTTCAAAAATTATATTCCATTTAACCTACCTGATTAAGGTTTTAATCAATGTGAATGAGTGTAGTTGGCTCTTTTGTATTTTTTAATGGCAGAGGAGGAGAGACAGTGTCATACGACATATAGATCTTAGTAATTGAATTTTTTTCTATGTGGGGTACATTATGAATTTCTTCCTTAGGAAATATCAAAATTAAGATGAACTTATAGTGTCTTCCCTGAGTGTACAAAAAATGGCTGATGTGAGGAGTCACCCGGCAGCGGATAGATAAGCAGGGGAACTGGGTTTCAGAAATATATATGATCTGTACAGTTAACAACCAAAGGAAGTGATCTCTGACCAAAAAGTTTATATGTACTGTTCTGTTATTTTTAGAGGTTATTATTCCTAAGGTACACCATTTCAAAAGGAATTTCTTTTTTAAAAAGACCTCAGGAGCATGAAAAGTTTACATGGCTACATGGGTGTTTTTCCATTGTGCAATAAAACTGTAGTTTTTTTAAAAAACCAAATTCTATAATATGATTACTATACTATAAACCATAATAATTGTTATTAGTATCATCCACCATACTTCAAATGATTTTTTACAAAACACTTTAATCACTATCAGAGATTGGTCCATTGCATGTCATCCCATGTGACAGGGCTGCACCATTTTGTTCATTTGCAGGTATTTCCTTTTAACATTTCTAACTAACTATGTGTCCCAAAGCAAAGAAACCCAGAAGTTCTTCCTTTTCTAGCCTGCCTCTTGATGATTTGCATTTAGAGGCAACTCATGTCATTTTACCTAGATGCTTATTTAACAGATCTCTATTTTAATGGTAAAGGTGATACCTTTTTTAAGTAGCAAGAAAACCTAACAATCTGTCTAGCTTAAAAATAGAAAAGCATCTAATCATTTCTCAGCTTTGGAGAATTAACTTAATTTTTTAAAATAGAAATTCTAAATATGTCTAAGTACCATTTCTAGTGCTTTGTATTAGTATCACTGAAAAGGTAGAATCTCTATCTGCTAATAGATTAATAACTAATGTTTACAATAGAAATCATCTCACATGAAACTAATTTTAAAATAATGACTCAAATAGTTTTACCTTTCATGCTTGATGAGAATTTTTGCTTCCTTTTATGAATGGCTTTTGGCTGTGATTTTTTTTTTTGTAAGTCTTTAGGTTCTTGTACTGTTTTAATAAATTAGAATTAGTCAATATGCCATACATAGCTTAGCTTTTTCTTCTAAAGACTATTGCAAGTAAATTGCTTTATAAAATATAAGAATGAGCAGAACAGCATAAATATGTGAATAGTTTTTAGTAATAACAGATTATTCTGCTTAGAAATATTTTCTTTTAAAGCAAGGTCAAGTGAATTGGCGATGATCTGTTGGATATCAGTTCGAAATTGATGTAATTTCTTCTTTTGCTTAACAAATCAAATGCTTGCTGAATTCACTGCAGAAAGGTTGAAAACAAAGCACCATTTATTTCAGTATTTTACTGTGTACAAATGGATAGTCTTATTTACAACATAAATTTCTTTCTACTTTATAATAGAAGCAGTTCTTTTGGGGAAAAATTTTTAGTTCTTTTTGAGTAACTTCCAACTAAGTTTCTACTTTAAAACAATTATTTTTTGATAGCATAAAGGATAACTGCTGTTGTTAGGACATAAATTTCTGACATAAAATGAATCAAAATACAGTAATCTTTTCCTAATCTGTGGCTTTAAAATGATTTAAAATTGTTCTTTCCACAATGATTTCATTGACATCAGTCTATACAAAACAAAACAGTGTACATCTCAAAACATAATTAACATAAACTGATTTTCTAGTGCTTTCCCAAATATTTCATTTCTGGCAGCTTTATATAAATTATGTTTATGAAAACTTAATCTGTTTTTATTATTTAGACGCTGGTTTTCAATACAGAACAATCAGTTGGTATACCAGAAAAAGTTTAAGGTAGGTGTTTTGTTAATGAAGTGAAAACCCAGTGAGTCCTCAGTTTCAGTTCTCTGTCTGTTCGTCTTGTAAATACTCCTGCATGTAAAATTATCGCCATTAGTCTTAGGTTTAGGCCGGTGTAAGAGGACTCAAAAGTGGACAGGATTAGCTTTTGATTCTTAAAAGCAGAGTGATTTTGAATCCTGAATTCTTAAATTCTAGTTTTGAGATGGATGTTTCTGTGTCCCAGGATTATTACTTTCATTTCTTCATGTGTCTTTGACCAGCAGTGTGCCAGGAGCAATGCCACCATTCTGTAGTAGCATTTTGACGCCCAAGGAAAAGATGCCTTTTAAGAAATATCATCTTAGGGCCAAAGGTGATAATATGGAAATGTTAAAAAATGACATTAAAATGTTAGCTTGAAGTAATTTAGATAGAAACTTCTAAATTTGTTAATATTGTTTTTATACATTTCTTGAACCTTATTTTAAGGGTAAGGGATTTTTGTTTTTTGAAAGACATGCTAAGATTACATGGGACTTGAGAAGGTTTAACCAGGGGGAAATAACCCGTCAGGAAATTGATGACCTGAGTTTTGCCTAGTGAGTCTTTGTGATTGATGTATACAACTGTACATTTTAAATACTCACGTTACCCTAGAGATCCACAATCTGAAATATTATTTGCTCGGTTCTGTGCCAGCAGGCGTATTCCACACAAGCCCTTTATTCTAACTCATTAGTTCATGGTTTCTGCTGCTCTGATAAACTTAGTTTTGAGTTTATATTTTTGTTAAATACTAGAAAAATGATAGAACCTTTCTCATTTTCTTAGGTATTTAAAGAAGAATTTATATAGGCTTTTTTTTTTTAGTTACTTAAGACTTGCCTATTAAAGTCTTCTTTTTTGAGGAAAGTAGCTTTTATTATATGGGAGGGGGCAGGAAAGTAATGGATGCGAAAGAAAATGGAAGAAAATTAAAATTTATAGGATGCTAAGCTAGCATTTATTGAGCACCTATTAATTAATTACCAAGTATTAGATTAAGCTCTTTATATATATTTTCTTTTTCTTTCTTTCTTTTTTTTTTTTTAATGTTTTATTTATTTCTAGGAGAGAGAGAGAGAGCGCGAGCAGGGGAGGGTCAGAGAGAGAGAGGGAGTTACAAACTGAAACAGGCTCCAGGCTCTGAGCTGGCAGTCAGCACAGAGCCCGACGCGGGGCTTGAACCCACGAACCGCGAGATCATGACCTCCGCGAAAGTCGGACGCTTAACCGACTAAGCCACTCAGGCGCCCCTCTTTATATATATATTTTCATTTAATCCTTGTATAGCAATTTTATGAGACATAAAATTATGAACAGGACAGAGTTACTTTATTAGTTATACCTCTGTTGATAACTCCTATTTCTAATCTTAAATAAAAATGATAAAATATAAATCTTTAAAATTTGACCCATTTATTCCAAATAATATTTTTAAGTACGTTATTCTTGGTAATAGTGTTTAAAACTGAAGCTGATAAACATGGGAGTTTTATTTCCTGATTGTAGGATAACCCCACCGTGGTAGTGGAAGATCTAAGGCTCTGCACTGTGAAACACTGTGAAGACATCGAGAGGCGTTTCTGCTTTGAGGTAGTCTCTCCAACCAAGTAAGTGGGTCTAAAGAATGAGCGCTCCTTGTATGTTTCTGTGTCTTGAAGAACTTTACTTAGTAGAGGAAGATTTGTGTTTTACTTGTGATTATGCTGAAGAGGAAAAAAGTACTTTAGCGGTAAATTTTAATAATTAGTGATTACAGGTATCACAGTCCAGTATTTACATAACTTCCATCCAAGATCATTTTCTGTAAATTCCACGAAGATTATTGATGTGGTCATACAAAAACATTTTGACGGTCTTGATGGTGAACTGAAGTCATATATCAGATCAATTTCTTTGAAAATTATCATTCCATATTTCTTACCCAATAGAAAAAATTAGTGATATATTTGATAAATTTGAAGTTTTTTTAAAATGTACAGAATTTGTGATTTTTTTTCAAGAGGCAGCTTATTTTATTGGAACCTGATTTCTTCCTGAATATACTGTCCTAAAACCTTTCAATGGAAATTACTTTTTGCTAGAAGACTATTAAATAGCAAAGTAAATCTTATTATTATTTTTGGGGGTTAATTTTGTGTCTGAGAAAATAATGTTATTTCCTTCTAGAAGTTGTATGCTTCAGGCAGATTCTGAAAAGCTGCGCCAGGCATGGATTAAGGCTGTTCAGACCAGTATTGCTACTGCTTATAGAGAGAAGGGTGATGAATCAGAGGTTAGTAAACCATACTGGAATACAAAATGATACATTGCCATACACTTTTAATTTTAGTTGCAGCAGTATATGATTTATTTTATATGATTTTTATGGAGGTTGAATTTTGTAAGTGAATGGGGTTTTACTATTAAAATCTAGATTCAATTTCTCTTTGTTTCTCTTCACTTTATCATTTTATTTCAATATATGTTTAATTCAGTATCTGAATATATGTCCTAGATTGACATAAGGTATTCTAAGTATTTTTCCCCAAAATATTTTACTATGCTAATTAATAAAAATTAGTTTAAAAAAAAAAACGAATAGTAATTTGTAAAAGTCAAAAAAAGAAAGAAAGTTCAGCCTCTGGGTTGAAGTCTCCCTGGAGAAGATAAGCTGAATGTGGAGTCTTGGGTCCACATAGTCTGGCTTTGGCTTCCCAGTGATTTTATATATTCTAATGAGCAAGGGCATGAATAAGTCTTAAGAAATGGAATTCACCAATTCCTCTAGTAACTTCTTGAAAATGAGGTATTTGTGAGTCCATGCATGTCTAAAAATGTCTTTATCCTCACATTTGTTTGATAGTTTGGTTGAGTGTGAAATTTTTAGGTTGAAAATAGTTATTCTGGGGTGCCTGGCTCAGTTGGTTAAGCGTCCAACTTTAGCTCAGGTCATGATGTCACGGTTCGTGTGTTCGAGCCCCACAGCGGGCTCTGTGCTGACAGCTCAGAGCCTGGAGCCTGTTTCAGATTCTGTGTCTCCCTCTCTCTCTGACCCTCCCCTGCTCACGCTGTGTCTCTCTCTCTCTCTCTCTCTCTCTCTCTCTCAGAAATAAATAAAACATTAAAAATTTTTTTAATTAAAAAAGAAAATAATTATTCTTAAGAATTTTTAACTGAACTGTTTTTTAGTTTCCAACATTGCTGTTGGAGTCTTTCATATTTCTGATCTCTTTTGTACTGCATCACTTCAATTTTCCTGTTGTCTTTTTCTGGAATTTCTGGACTGATCTTATGATTTTCTTTGGTGGGTGGGTGTGTGTGTGTGTGTGTGTGTGTGTGTGTGTGTGTGTGTGTGTGTGTTCTAGTTCTGGGAGATTTTCTCAGTTAATCTCCAAAATTTTCTATTGAATATTTTAGTTCAGTCAGCACATATTAAATTTCTAGGAGTTTCTTTTGTTTGCTGAATGTTTGTACGTGTAAACCCCTCTTTTCTTCGTTGATGCAGGGTTAGAGCTGTGGTTCTTAAACTCGGCTGCACAGGATGATAACAAACAGATTTTTTAAAAATCCCCATACATAAGTCGCATCCCAGAACAAATGGAGTTGGGATCCAGCCATCAATATTTTGAAAAGCTTCCTAAGTGATTTCAATGTATAGGCAATGCTGAGAAATGTTGTGTCAGAGGTTTTTCTTGGCTGTTTGGTAATCTGTTCTGGTTACAAGTTAAGGACTAAAAACCTCTTTGGATGCTCTAAGAATGTAGTTAGGAGTGTTTGACTATGAGCCTCTAAGAACAACCAGTCTT
The DNA here is from genome assembly GCF_008692635.1 of Crocuta crocuta. Classification (NCBI taxonomy): domain Eukaryota; kingdom Metazoa; phylum Chordata; class Mammalia; order Carnivora; family Hyaenidae; genus Crocuta; species Crocuta crocuta. The sequence continues at coordinate 7,787,461 of NW_027528417.1, forward strand.
AGGATCTTTGGAATTGTTTCAGCTGATAAGATTTCCCACAAAAGACTCACCAGTCTGTTGCATAGGAATAAGGGCTTGCTGGGAGCTAGTTGCTAGGATCTCAGTGTTCAGTGTTCATTTAATCCTCTGCCTTTTACCTGTCAGGTAAATACCGTTTAGAGACTCTCTGCTTTATTTCCTCAGAGAATAAAATAAACTCCTAGTCATTTGTGTTTATGTGTGAGAGCAGGTCCATAATGGCATAGAGTTGGGGAAGAATCCGTGGGATCTAACTGTTCCTTAAACAGCCATTTCTCCCTCTTTGATTCTCATTTCCAGGGTTAACTGGTATAAATACTTGAGCCATTTAAGTATCATGTAATGTAAATTGATGAACTCAGATTTTGCTTACAGCCATCGTAAGATTTGGCCTTGGTCTGCTCAATTACTATTCATTCATCCATCTGTCTTCCAGCCTTTAAAATTTTGTTGCTATTATTTTCTTTTCTATTCTCCTTGTTTTTGTGGGCAAATGTCTTTTTTCTTTTTTTTAACTAAAAACACAATAGCTTTCTAAAGTAGATTACAGTCATTATTTCTTCTCATAGCTAATAGTAATTTCTTAATATCCTCTATTACCCAGTCTATATCCAGATGTCCCTGGTGGTCCTAAAAATGTCTTTTGCATCCTATTTACAAAGTATGATCTTTTCTATGACTGGGCCTCGCATCTGGTTGTTTTGTCCCTCAAGTTTTTCAGTCTAGAACAAGGCCTTTTTTTTTTTTTTTCATGATAGTAACTTGCTGAAGAGAGGAAGTTAGTTGTTCCTATAGAATTCCAACTGATACAGTTACATCATAGGTGATGTGTATACTTCACGTTGTAACAGGAAAGACAAAATGCTACTTGGTTATCCAACTATTACTATTGCTAAGATCAGCCTTCTATGTGAAAATGAAGTGGACACATTGGATTAGAAAGATGACAGTATGCCTCCTCCACTGTAAAGTTACATTCCATTTTTCCCAGTCTTTGTTACTTTGTGTAATAAATCTATTTTGTGTTGCTTTGCTCCCATAAGATCTACTCCCCCATCAACCCTTCATGTAATGGTTTAACAGATGAATTTGTAAAATTATAACTTTCTAATTCTGTCATCCCACCACATTGGTTAACTTGAAATCTTATGTTACATATAGCTTTTATTTACCAGCTGCAGTTATTTAGTTACTGTAATAGAATGCTTGATTTTTTCTTTTAGTTACCACATTTGGTTAGTTTATTAGCTTCCTACGTGGGGACAGATGCCTAATTTTGGGGGCATCATTATAAACTCATGTAAATATGTAGGTACAATAGGTCCCAGTTAATTATAGTAATTTATTCTTTTTTACAAAATTATTTGAGTATAATTGCCACCCAACATTATATTAGTTCCAGGTACAGAACACTGAAATAATAACTCTGTCCATTATCCTGTGCTCACAAGTGTAGCTACCATCCTCACTGTACAGTGTTACTCCTATACCATTGACTGTATTACCTGTGCTGTACCCTTTATCCCTGTGACTTACTCACTCCGTAACTGGAAGCCTTTATCTCCCACTCCCCTTCCTATTTTGCCCATTCTGCACCCCCCATTCCTGGCACCATCAGTTTGTTGTCTGTTTATAGGTCTGTTTCTTTGTTTGTTTGTTTATCCATTTGTTTTGTTTTTTAGATTCTACATATATATGAAATCATATGGTATTTGTTTTTCTCTGACTTTTTTCCCTTAGCATAATCCCCTCTAGGTTATTCCTTGTTGGCACAAATGGCAGGATCTCATCCCTTTTCATGGCTGCACAATACTCCAGTGTGTGTGTGTGTGTGTGTGTGTGTGTGTGTGTACACATGTATACATATTTTTATCCATTCATCTATCAGTGAACACATGAGTTGCTTTCATATTTTGGCTGTTATAAATAATGCTGCAGTAAACATAGAGCTGCATACATCTTTTCGAATTAGTGTTTTCATTTTATTTGGGGTAAATACCTAGTAGTGGAATTATTAGATCAAATAGTATTTCTAGTCTTAATTTTTGGAGAAACTTCCATCCTGTTTCCTACAGTGACTGTACCACTTACATTCCTACCAACCATGCACAAGGATTCTTTTTCTCCGTATCCTTACCGACACTTACTTTTCTTGTCTCTTTGATTTTAGCTACTCTGACAGGTGTAAGGTGATAACCTCATTGTGGTTTTGATTTGCATTTCCCTGATGAGGCATCCATATTGGTAAGGAAGAAGTTAAACTGTCACTATTTGCAGATGACATGGTATTATACTTAGAAAACCTTAAAGGTTTGAATTCAGTAAGGTTTCAGATACAAAGTTAATATGTAGAAATTGGTTGTGTTTCTATATACTAATAGTGAAATAGCAGAAAGAGAAATTAAGGAAACAATTTCATTTACATATGTATGAAAAAGAATAAAATACCCATACTCATTTATTTTGAGAGAAAGAGAAAGAGAAATGGAGAGAGGGATCATCTCAAGCAGGCTCCATGCTGTCAGAGCAGAGCTTGAAGCGGGACTGGAACCTAAGAACCATGAGATCGTGACTGGAGCCAAAACTGAGAATTGGACACTCAACTGACTGAGTCACCCAGGGGCCCCACTCAGGAATAAATTTAACCAAGAAGGTGAAAGACCTGTACCCTGAAAACTATAAAACACTGATAAAGCACTGGAAGAGAACACAAATGGAAGAATATTCCATGCTCATGGATTGGAAGAATTAATATTATTAAAATGTTCATACTATCCAAAGCAAGCTACAGATTTAGTACAATCCCAATAGTCAAAATACCAACAGCAATTTTCATAGAACTAGAACAAATAATACTAAAATTTGTATGGGACCATAAGAGATCCTGAATAACCAAGGCAATCTTGTGAAAGAAGAACAAAGGTAGAGGTATCAATCCCAGATTTCAACATATACTACAAAGCTGTAGTAATCAAAACAATATGGTACTAGCACAAAAATAGACACATGCATCAATGGAACAGAATAAAGAGCCCAGAGATAAACCTACACTTATATGGTCAATTAATCTATGACAAAGGAGACAAGAAAATCTACAATGGGGAAAATACAGTCTCTTCAATAGATTGTGCTGGTAAAACTGGACAGTTACATGCAAAAAGAATGAAACTAGACCATTTTCTTACACCGTATACAAAAATAAACTCAAATTGTATTAAAGACCTAAATGTGAGACCTGAAATCATAAAACTTCTAAAAGAGAACATAAGCAGAAATTTCTTTGACATTGGCCATAGCAACATTTTTTTAGCTATATCTCCTAAGGCAAGGAAAAGAATGTAGAAAATGACACTACATCAAAATAAAAAGCTTTTGCACAGTTGAAGGAAACCATCAGCAAAATGAAAAGGCAACCTAATGAATGGGAACAGGTATTTGTAAATGATATATCCAATAAGGGATTAATATCTAAAAAATATAAAGAACTTATACAATTCAACACCAAAAAAACACCCAAAACAGAAACAAAACCCCACAAATAATCAATTAAAAATAGTCAGAGAACCTGAATAGACTTTTTTGTCCAAAGAAGACATACAGATGGCCAATACCAGTATTTACACTTTTTGGTGTTCAGATTATCACAGTTTTGTCCAGTAAGGGCCGAGCATAATGCCTTTTAATATCTTTTTTAGGTTTTAGCAAAGTTTTGAGAGGGAACAAAATTCTATGTATATCCATATCATTCCTGATGAAGAAGCTAGTGGCATTACTGAAATACCTGTGTTATGAAAAATCATACGCCAGAAATACTAGGGATTATAGGAAAAATAGGGGTAGGGCTGCCCTAAAAACCTGTGTCAGTTTGTAACTAGAATACTTTCAGGAACTTTAGAATCTGTAACAATATCAGAGCAGTTAAATTCATAATAAATTAATGCTACAGTATAGATAGGAGTTAACTTTAAAAACTGATGAAGATAGGGGCACCTGGGTGGGTCAGTTGGTTAGGCGTCTGAGTCTTGATTTTGGCTCAGGTCATGATGTCACTGTTTGTGGGATTGAGCCCTGCATCAGTCTCTGTGCTGACAGTGTACAGCCTGCTTGGGATTCTCTTTCTCCACTCCACCCCCCCCCGCCCCTCCATTGCTCATGCATGCTCTCTCTCAAAATAAATAAACTTAAAAAAATTGATGAAGATAGCTTAATGGAAGGGTACAGAAGGGTTGACGCTACTGAAATATGGTGACAAAGGCAAAATGCATAAAGATCAGAGAGAATGAGTCCAAGCACATGGACAAAATGATCTAAGAAGAAGAATGGGGGATGGATGTCATGTTTATTCTTGTGTTCCTGGAGGTGGCTGGCCCAGGTTCTGCTGTGCAGTATACTTTGCTCTCAGCTTCTTTAATTTGGTGCAAAAACATTAGCTTATAGCAGAAAATTAAATGAGCCAACAAGGTTTCTGTATTATATTGACGTCTTTTTCCTATGTGATATTTGCTTATGAGGTAATTCACAGTATTGAACATCTTCTAATAACACAGATTCTTTTAAAGTTTTGAAATAATTTCAAACTTTCAGAGAAGTTCCAAATGTTGTACAAATAACTTTACCCCCAAACAATTTCAGAGTAAGCTTCTAACTTGGTGCCTCATTACCCATTATTACTTTAGTGTTATTTCCCACACCCTAGGACATTGTCCTATAAAAACCATGGTACTGACCTCATAATCAGGACATGAGCACTGAAATATGGCTACCATTTAATTCCAAACATCATTAACAATAGTCCCAGTAATATACAGTCCAGAAGCACAGGTAATAATAGTCTTCACAGTTCTTTACTTTCCTTCCCTCAGGAATAATCCCTCAGTCTTACTTTGACCTTCTTGACCTTGATAGTTTTGAAGATAACAAGCTAGTTATTTTGTAACATGTCCTTCAGTATGCGTTTATCTGATGCTTACTTACAAGATTATGCATCTTTGGCAGGTGTGTTAGATAAATGATGCTGTGTTCCTCTCACTGCATACGCAGGTGGCACCTAACTTTGGTTTGTCCTGTTATTGGTGGTTAACTTTGATCACTTGATTAAGGTGGTCTCTGGTAGGCTTCTGTACTATAACATCGCTTTATAGGGGATAAGTATTTTGTAAGGGGAGGTTCTTTGAGACTATGTGAATATTTTGTTCCTTACATTAAGCTTTAAATTTTTTAATTTAATTATGTGGGTGTAGTTTTTTTCAATGTGTTAAAATCCATTACTATCATTATTTGTTTTATTGTTTGAATTGACCCAAAGTTTGGCCAGTGGAGCACTGGCTTCTATATCTTTTTGACATGTTCTTATCATGTCTTAGTTTAGTCTGAGTTCCTACTTACTTTCTAGCATGATGAGACATTCCAGGTTCATCTTGTACTTTCTCTGCACCAGTGCTAAAATCAGCAGTTTCTCCAAAGAGCCCTAGTTCGTTTTGGTGGTGAATGGCTTTTAGAAACCAAGATAAAGGAATAGATGTATGTATATACACGTATACATGTTTACATCTATATTTCTTTATATATCTGTTTATACTGAAAACTACTAGTATGCCTCTTGTTTTCTCCGGTTCTAATCACACACAACAGGCTTTGTTCAAATTCTCCCCCTTTCCATATAAATAACCCTGTCTCTGCAGTGAGAAAAATATGGCTCCCTCTTATTTTTAATATGTTTACTTATATGATCAGTCCCCCTGTATGTAACCAAAACCCTTTCTTTGCTGCCACCTGCCCCTACTCAGGCTCTGGCCTCTCACACCAGTGCCTTCTTCTCCCTTCTCAGGCTCTCACTTCCTTTGCTGGGAATATGATTATAATCACGTAATTGATTTGGGAGCACCTGGGTGGCTCAGTCAGTTAAGTGTCTGACTTCAGCTCAGGTCATGATCTCGTGGTTCATGAGTTTGAGCCCAGCTCTGGGCTCTCTGGCTCTCTCAGAGCCAGCTTCGGATCCATCATGTGTCTCCCTTTCTTTCTGCCCCTCCCCCACTCTCTCTCAAAAATAAACATTAAAAAAATATTTAATTGACTTGTTCTTTAGTAAAAGGCCATACAATTTCCAGTTATTCACTGCAGTAACTGAAACAACTTGCTTACAGTTCATTGAATACCTTGGAAAATCCTGATACAAAATAATAATATTCTTGAGTGTTAATAGTCTCATGGTTATTCCATCTGTCTCTGGTCCTGCATGTTAAATAAGTGTTTCCCTTTCTCTTTTCCCTCATATCTTGTTCACATGTTCATTTGTCGCTTATTTTATATATATACACATATTTATATTAATTAAATATAAGATAAATGTAAATATTTATTTATATAAATATATATATCATTTCCAGTGTTTATGTTTCTTTTGACAAGACTAAATGCCAGTTGATGGAGGAAGCTGTATCTTTTTATCATTGAATCTGTAATGCCTAGAACAGTGCCTGGCTTAGGCTCCCAAGAAGCCTTCAGTTTATTGATTGGAAGGTTTTGTTTGGAGCATGTAATGTACAGCATAGTACTAATCTTTTTTTTTAAACAAATAATTCTTAATTCTTTTAGAAGCTGGATAAGAAATCATCTCCATCCACAGGAAGCCTGGATTCTGGAAATGAGTCAAAAGATAAACTATTGAAAGGAGAAAGTGCACTGCAGCGAGTCCAGTGTATCCCTGGCAATGCCAGCTGTTGTGACTGTGGTCTGGCAGACCCGCGGTGGGCCAGCATCAACCTGGGCATCACCCTGTGTATCGAGTGCTCTGGGATCCACCGGTGGGTAGGCCTGCCCAGGGCGGGGGGAGGCGGGGGAAGACTTCCTTTGGGTAAACACGCATAGTAAATTATTGTGTCGCATTGGTTAGGGGTCCCTTTCCATTTGCCTTAATTTGACTGTCATTTGTATCCTTGTCCCTTTTGTAGTGTGGATAAAAATCTAGTTTGCGGGGTGCTTTAGAGGATTTTGTTTTACCGTTTACCGTTTAAGAACTCTCCTTAATTTACCTACCTGTTGAGGGCTGTATCAGCGACTATATCCCATTAAAGGAGAATAATATAGTCTTTTTTTCCTCGCTTAGGAGTCTTGGAGTTCATTTTTCAAAAGTACGATCTTTAACTTTAGACACCTGGGAGCCTGAACTTTTAAAGGTAAAATAAAATACTTAGAAATGTTTCAGAATTTCACATAAAATGTCAAGATTTTAGAATCTTTAAAAAAAAATTTTTTTTTTTAATGTTTATTCACTTTTGAGAAAGAGAGAGAGTGACAGTAGGGAGGGGTGGAGAGAGAGAGAGACTCTCTCTCTCTCTCTCTCTCTCCAAAGCAGGCTCTAGGCTCTGAGCTCTCAGCAGAGAGCCCAACACGGGGCTTGACACAAACTGTGAGATCATGCCCTGAGCTGACGTCGGACACTTAACCAACTGAGCCGCCCAGGCGCCCCAAGATTTTAGAATCTTGATTTATAAAATGTATGAGTTTCTAGGGTTGCCTTAGGTGGCTTAGTTGGTTAAGCATCCCACTCTTGATCTCTGCTCAGGTCACGAGTTCAAGTTGTGTATTGGGCTCTGCCGGGTGTGGAGCCTATTTAAAAAATAAGTAAATAGGGGTACCTGGGTGGTTCAGTCAATTAAGCATCCAGTTCTTGATTTTGGCTTGGGTCATGATCTCATAGTTTGTCGGTTCTTGAGCCCCACATTGGGCTCTGTGTTGACTGAGCAGCACCTGCCTGAGATTTTCTCTCCCTGACTGATTTTGCCCCTCCCCCACTGGCAGGCATGTGTGTGTACACTGTCTCTCAAAATAAGTAAATAAGCTTTTAAAAATAAGTATATAGAGTTTCTCCATGCTTACAATAAACTAAATTGTATTGGAATGCCTCTGAGGCTATTTTGTTAAATCTGGTGTTTTCATATTGGGTTTTTTTTTTTTTTATGTTTTATTTATTTCTAGGAGAGAGTGAGAGACAGCGTCAGCAGGGGAGGGTCAGAGAGAGAGGGAGTCACAGACTGAAACAGGCTCCAGGCTCTCAGCCGTCAGTCAGCACAGAGCCCGACGCGGGGCTCGAACCCACGAACCGCGAGATCATGACCTAAGCGAAAGTCGGACGCTTAACCGACTAAGCCACCCAGGCGCCCCTCATATTGGGTTTTTTAAATCGCTAAGTTTATGTAGCATTCTTAACTGCGAGTCACTTCACCTTTTAAGAAAAACACATTCCTACATATTTTATGGCTTCTTAAAGAATAATCTTCAAATATGTGCCTTAATTTTAATCTTTTATAATCACATAAATTTTTGTTAAAATTATGAGATGTATGAGTGCACTCCCTAATGGATTGGTATTGCATATTGTTATCATTGAGCCATTTTAACATAGGACTTTTTGCAAATTTACGTTTCTCAAGGTAAGTCAGCAAACTAAGTCATCCCTTTTCCTTGTGTGAGGACTCATAATACATGAAAACGCCATAAGTAATTTTATTTTATCATTATTTTTTAAAATTTATTTCTGAGAGAGAGAGAGAGGTACAGCGTGAGCAGGGGAGAGTCAGAGCGAAGGAGACACAGAATTTGAAACAGTCTCCAGGCTCTGAGCTAGCTGTCAGCACAGAGCCCGACACAGGGCTTGAACCCATGAACTGAGAGATCATGACCTGAGCCGAAATTGGATGCTTAACCGACTGAGCCACCCAGGCTCCCCCGCATAAGTAATTTTAGATCACAGCTGGATTTCTGTAAGATTTATAAAACTCATATATTGGTTACTAATATATTCCTTTTAATTCCCACCATTTAGTTATCATCTTGTAAAAAATATATATATTTGTTTAGAGATTGTGGTATATTCTGCATTTATTTCTGCCTGAAAATTGTGGGGTTTTTTTTTTTGTTAACGTTTGTTTTATTTTTGAGATAGATACAGTGAGAGCAGGTTGGGGCAGAGAGAGAGAGGGAGACACAGAATCAGAAACAGGCTCTAGACTCTGAGCTGTCAGCACAGAGCCCGATTCAGAGCTCAAACTCACAAACCACAAAATCATGACCTTAGCGTAAGTCAGGCACTTAACTGACTGAGCCACCCAGGCACCCCAAAAATTGTTTCTCAACGTACTTGTATTTTTATTTCAACCCATAGATAAACTGGTGATCTTTTCAATTATGTAAAGTAAAAGAAAAATCAGCTTTGTGGAATTATTGCATAAACATCTGGATGAAAGTAATAAATTGGTTCCTAAGGTGGAGCCCTAATTAGATAGATTCTATTAATTGTTATGAATTTAAAAGAGAAGAAAGTGGGGGGAATGAGAGGTAGAAATCTAATTTCTGCATCAGTTTTGTAGATGTGAGCTTATTAATAAGTTCAGTTTTTAACATTTGTTTGAAACATAGCTGTCTGGTACATTAACATAATTGAAAATTTTAAACAAAATATTTTGCAGTTCTTTTTTTTTTTAATTCATTTATATATTTTGAGAGAGGGACAAGGGGAGGGGAGAGAGAATCCCAAGTATGCTTGCCCTGTCATCACAGAGCCCTACGAGGTGGGGCTTGAGCTCACGAGTCCTGAGATCATGACTTGAGCTGAGATCAAGTGTCAGATGCTTAACCCACTGAGCCACCGTGGTGCCCCTTTTTGCAATTCTTATATATAAAATATAAGGAGAAAATAGCTTACTTCCATTTTGAGTTGTTTAAAACTTAGTCTGTTTGGTCTCAGTCTTCTTTTTTCATTTAGTTTACCAAGCATTGTGAATAATCTGCAGCATTTTGCTAGCCATCGTTGAGCGAAGATGAGTGAGGAGAAACCTACTAGTGGCAGTCTTCTAGGGGGAGGAATTCTGGTAATGGCAAAATGACAATATTGCTCTTAGTCCTTGTCTCATTTTGTTTTAACTCTAAACTTTGTGGGATCAGCATTTACAGAATGTGTGAAAGGAATGAGTTAGCTGTACTTGCTTTAAGGACTGTTACAGTATTTTTAGGAATTTGTAGCTTATTTTCCTATTTTCTTGCCAAACAGCTTATGTGTGAATTGGGAAATGATGTTATAAACCGAGTTTATGAAGCTAAAGTGGAAAAAATGGGAGTAAAGAAACCACAACCAGGACAAAGGTACTAATTTCAATTATCTCCATGTGTTGTTACCTTTTTTTTTCCGTAAGCAGGAATATACTATGATTTTATTTCACTATAATTGATATGTAATATTGAAGCAGACTGTTTAGAAGAGAACAGTACTGCTTCTGTTAAAATATGGCTATCTCGGGGCACCTGGGTGGCTCAGTTGGTTAAGTGTCCAACTCTTGGTTTTGGCTCAGGTCCTGATCTCACGGTTCATGATTTTGAGTCCCGTGTTGGGCTCTGTGCAGACAGCATGAAGCCTGCCTGGGATTCTCTCTCTCTGCCCCTCCCTCACTGTCTGTCTGTTTCTCTCAACATAAATAAAGAATTAAAAAGTTTTTTTTTTTTTAAAGATGGCTATCTCTTTTCTTGGATATGTATTAGATAATTATTTTTTATTGATTATATAATAAACTACAGTCTCCAGATGACAGTCTCAAAAATTAAGTCTCTACATAGAATGCAAAAGCTCTTAGCAGTTAAAGTAGACTGATTCTGTATTTGGCAGGGCTTTAAAAAGAGATCATCTGTTTGTTAATGTCTCTAAGGATCAAGTTTCTATTACCAACAATGAATAATTTTACATTGTTTAACTTAGTTCAGTAAATCTGTGAAACACATACTTAATACATCGCATTATGATGTTAAAGAATTAAAGGCAAAAGAGAAGCTTCTGGTGTGGGAGGGAGTACTTAATTGCTATGGTTGAAATTATACTTCCAATTCTCTACATGGAGGCTCATTGAATGAAGTGTCTAAGAGTGCCTTCAAGATACGTAATTATTTTTTATTGTTGATGTTGCTTTTAGTCTTTATGATTCTTTAGTTTGAGCGTTAAAATTTTATTTGCTGTAATCCTATGTTGGGATTTTATCTTTAACTAAATCTTTATGTATAATCAATAATATTTTAAAGTTACTGTTTTCTGCACTAATATCACTTAAATGAGATTATTTGATAACACATGGCTGAGTTATTTCAGACCTTGAAATATCTTCTATTTTAGCCAAAGACTTAACCATATCAAAAGGATATAATAAGAAAAGGTATAAAACAGATTTGGTATTTTTTGATTGTTTCATAAAGTTTAAAATGTGACATATTTTCTTCCTCCTTATTTAGGAATGCTATGTTGTTTTAAAGTACTTGTCTTAGGAAAAATTATGGCCGTCAAGAGTGATAGTTCAGTATGTGACATTTTCTGTTGGAGGAAAATGAAATTAAAGTTAATTTCCATAAATTTTTATAATTTTCTTTGTCATGTTTTCCATTTTCTTGGAAATGTTTTCATTTCACTTCAAGGGAATATGTATGGAAATGAATGAGCACAGAAATTCAGAGAATAAGAGACTACCATGTTAATACTTGTGATTTTTCATTTAGTTTATTGTTTGTATTTCATTTGAACACGAGATCGTAGGTTATTACATCTTTGGAAAGGAAATATGTTGCATAATGTCACAAATTTAGTTTTAACTAGCAATACATTTAGTGGCTTTTTTGGAGATATTCAATATGTAATGGCTTCTTTTCAGCCATGCTAAGATTAGATTAAGCAGAACATCATGACATTTTTATGTGTACCAGACAGGAGAAAGAGACATATATCAAAGCAAAATATGTGGAGAGGAAATTTGTGGATAAATATTCTATATCATCATCACCTCCTGAGCAGGAAAAGAGGATTGTCTCCAAAAGTTGTGAAGAAAAGAGGCTGAGCATTTCTAAACTTGGGCCAGGTGACCAAGTCAGAGTGCCTCCCCCAAGTTCAGGTATTACAGCTTACTTGTTAAACTGAGGTCGCTTTCTTCATCTCTGAATTAGTAGCCATTGTAGATTATTTAAATGTTAGGAAAAAACCCGTTGTCTTCTGCGTATTATAAAGAAAAAATGGATTTCTATGTCTTTAAAATGGTTAAATTTAAAGATCGTCTTGGTAATTCACATTTCTAGGTAATGTGTATATTCTAGGGAATAAAACTGCTTAAAATGCAAGGGGAGATGGGAATTATAAATCTGTCATGGCAACAAGCCCTAAATATCTTATTAACCACCTAATAGCCTTCCTATTTTTTCCTCCTAAATTTTTCCCAGTAACGTTTTTTCCTGCCCTTTTCCCTTCTTACGGCCTGCTTTGTGCTTTGCTAACTTGCATGTCCTCAGTGGTTGCTGTAAATAGCGACGAGGCCAGGCGGGAGTCTCTGTTCTGTCCTGATGAGCTAGATTCACTCTTCTCCTACTTTGATACTTCTTCAAAACTACGTAGTAGTAAGTACTACTCTTGTGGAGCATTCCAAGTCTGTGCCAGTGGTCATTGTGCGGTGTGGCCATTTCTCTAGATGTTACCCATTGTCTCAGAATTACACATTACTTACAGTCATATAATTAATTAAGTTCTTTAACACCCCTGACCTATTATGGGGTAATGAGATGTGTTGTGACTCTGAAGATAAGTTTATTGTCAGGCTTTGTGATTGATTCATATTTTGATAAGCTAAGTGTTCAAAAGGATTAAAATTGTGTTAAATAAATGTATTCTGCTGGTGGCTGAGTTCATGTTGATGTACCTGAGCTCATTTTAAAACTTGTTGTTTGTAGTAGATTGTTTTCTAACGGTGTGAAGTTTAATCACTAGCTGATTTTTCTTTAAAACAGTCAAAAGTAATGATAGTGGAATCCAGCAGATTTCTGATGATGGAAGAGAATCTTTACCCTCCACAGTGTCTGCCAATAGTTTATATGAGACTGGTGAGTTTTGGTGAAATTCAATGTTAATTGGTATTGTTTGCTGAAAAATGCATGTGGTTAGTGCTTAATCTTGATTAAAGAGTTTCTTTTTTTTTTTTTTTTAATTTTTTCTTAATGTTTTATTTATTTCTAGGAGAGAGAGAGAGACAGCATGAGCAGGGGAGGGTCAGAGAGAGGGAGTCACAGACTCTGAAACAGGCTCCAGGCTCTGAGCTGGCAGTCAGCACAGAGCCAGATGCGGGGCTCGAACCCACGAACCGTGAGATCATGACCTAAGCGAAAGTCGGACGCTTAACCGACTAAGCCACCCAGGCGCCCCTGATTAAAGAGTTTCTAAAGGAAGTGGTTAGCCTATTAGATGGTATTGTTAAATGAGAAAGCAGATTTGGAAGTTTTCTTCTAAGCCCCATGATATGGGCTAAAAGTGCCTACTCAGTTGCTAAGTATACTTCTTAGTCCACATGAACTGTATGTTTCATTCAATTTTTATTTATGTATTTATGTTTTTACTTTTGTGGCTATCTTATCAGGAGAAAGAGATTAACAACTCCCTCCCCATTATATTTTTCTTTGGATCTGTGCTTTCTTCCTATATTTTCTCCTTCATGATTTCCTTGTATTTGGTCTTACAGAATATTCAGGATCGTGAGCATTTTTTGAATTTTTTGAATTGCTTGTACTATAAATTGTGATGATATTGGACCATCCTAGGCATAAAGTGAGGTTTGGTCTAGTAGTAAAATTCTTCAGGGATTTTTACCACCTCTTGTGAGTCCTTAAATCCATGCACATAGGAACATACCTCATTTTAATCTATAATTAACCTCCCATTGCATACCAGCAGGACCACAAAGGCTTACTATACCAATCAATGTCTTTATAAGAGAAGTTTGGGGAGTGATCAGTGATCAGGGAATAATTAATTTTTGTGAAAATCTCCCATTAGCTCATTTTGTTAAATTAGTTGTTTCTTTTACATCTTTTACATTGTGGTACATTGTAGTAAGAGCTCATTTTAAAAATGTGGTAAGACATACATAACATAAAATTTATCATCTTCACCATTTTTAAATGGACAGTTGTGTGGCATTGAGTTTGAGTTTCTTGACCTTTGTGCTGCCATTAACCACAATCCAGGCACAGAGCTTTCTTCATCTCACAAAACTGAAACCCTGTACCTCTGAAACAATAACTTCCATTCTCCCCCTCCCTGCTCACTTTTATGGGTGTATTTGTGTTTGCTTTTCAGAAGGAGAAAGGCAAGATTCTTCTGTGTTTCTCGACTCTAAACATCTTAATCCTGGACTCCAGCTTTATAGGGCTTCATATGAAAAAAATCTTCCTAAAATGGCTGAGGCTTTGGCTCATGGTGCAGATGTGAACTGGGCTAATTCAGAGGAAAATAAAGCAACACCACTTATTCAGGCTGTATTAGGGGTATGAATTCATACATTGTGAAATATAAAAAATCATAATTCATTCTGATATGGCTTTAGCATTATTTTTTGCTTTACGAGATGGGTTCAAAAGTAGAAGAAAATGCTAGTAGTGATTTCTGAGTATCACTGTGATTATGTAAGGTCAATTTTTTTTCTCAATGGAAGATAATTTTGGTAATGGAAGTAGAGTCTTTTGCTAAATCACAAAGTGCAAGTTGAATCCCTGTTAGAAGTCATTCTTGGGAGGAAAATAATTTATCATTTCTCTGCTTTTATTGGGGAGTGTTTTTCTTTTGGGGGAAAATTAAACAGAAAGGCTATTAAAGACCTGTTTTTAATACAAATATATATTATTGTTTGCTTTTTGTACATTGTTATCTTCTTTTTTCTTCTAAGGGTTCTTTGGTGACATGCGAGTTTCTCCTACAGAATGGTGCTAATGTGAACCAAAGAGATGTGCAGGGGCGGGGCCCGCTGCACCATGCCACTGTCTTGGGGCACACAGGGTAAATTGCAGGGCTTGCATATTTAACTAGGTTTTATTTGAAAACTTTGAAATATCGTTTTGCTTTTTCTCAGGTTAAGGCCATTGAGTTTGTAAAATGATAACCTTTCATAATGACTTATATTGTCATGATGGAATTTCAATGTCATGATGGAGATTAAAAATCTCCTGCAGAAAAAAAGCTACTGTTACTTTTCAGAAAAGAACATTGTAAAGCTTATTTTGAACTTTACTTGCCGTTTATATACATCAGTTTTAGTATTTAAAACTGTTACTGAAATTATGGTGATTTTTTTTTCAGATAACTAACTCTGTGTATGTATATGTTTACATATATACATAGCATGCACATTTGGGGGGAGTTTTGTAACTTTGGATATTTTAGTTTTCTCATGGGGGGGTAGCTAATGTCAAATTTTAAAGTAAATTTTAGCCTGTGCTATTGACTTGGAGGCTTCTGAAGAAATATTTAGACTCACAGAAAATAAAGCCTTGAAAATTGACTTTTTTTTAAAAAATGGACTTTCTTATAGAAGGTACAAATGAAGTCAAAATGTTGATCTTAAATGAAAAATTTGTGTCATAGATCATTGTTTTCAAAGAAAATATCTCAGGATATCCAATTCTTACTACCCCAACAAGCAAGAAGCTGTTCTTTCTTACGTTTATTTGAAGCATTTTTTATTTTTTAAAGCATTTTCTGTTTTTATTGTAGTTTACTTTCTTTCCTTCTGTCAGCAAAGAGAGTTCAATGACTTCATCATAAAAACTTTTGTATACTTAAAAGTGATTGTATTTAATTCGTCTTGTGTATTTTCTTCTTAATCATTGTTCCCATTTTACTTTTAGACTCCATTCACTCATTCTGTCATATTTCATTTTTGTCAGTTTCTTCAAGTTATCAATATTTGTGGAGGATTACTTTATACTCTTTGCTGTTGAGTTATTGTTGATATGATGTTAACATTGCCTTGACTTTCTTCTTTCCCAAATAATGACTTTAAGTGATTCTTTTTTATATAAGTTTATGGAAACATGTGTACATCTTTTTCTGATACTATGTGAGGATAGGGACCATAATTTATACATCCCACCATTCTATGTAGCACCAAGTTAAATTGGCAAATGCCTTGAGATTTATGAAATGCTGATCATGGTAAATTTTTGTTAGAGCCAGTGTTCAATAAATAGTTGTAGAATAAGTCCAGAATTTCCTAGTGAAATGCTGTTTATGTTAGGTAGTGCTTTTTATTTTTTTATGGTGAATGCTATTTTTTTCTCTTACTGGTGGTATATCAAAAATGCTGTTTCCTTAAACAGGCAGGTATGTTTATTTCTGAAACGAGGTGCCAATCAACATGCCACTGATGAAGAAGGGAAAGACCCTTTGACTATAGCTGTGGAAGCAGCCAATGCTGATATAGTGACCTTGTAAGTGTTTTCTTTTTACTTGATTATTTTTCAGACAATGTAGTACTTGCACAGGGTTTGAATGTAGTTTCTTGCATAGGTATGAACTATAAACTTGGCTATTTAATGTGTGCCATGTACCTCTCTAATCACATTAAACGTATTAAGCACTTTACATGCATAAGCTTATTTGGTTCTCACAACACCCCTATGAAGAAGATATTAGCCTCATTTTATAAGAATGCCACGCCAGAGATAATTTGAGAAACTGATAGCGTTTGGAGCTGGGATTTGAAACTAAGAATCTTGGCTCTAAAAACCCATGTCCTTAGCCACTTTTTTATTCCTGCATGACCAGTAGGAACGGAAAACCCATGGCTTCTCGAAAATGGATTCTTTAATTCTCCCTGTAGTACTAGGGTAGGGGGTGGATTGGCACAGTAACAGGAAATTATTCTATTCAGAAATCTGCATTTATTCTACCTTAAAAGTTAGAGGATTATAAGTAGGGAGGACAGCTGCACTGATGTTAGTAACTTTTGCAGTCGCATTGCCTTTGGGCAGTGATACTTAGGGATCTGCTTATTCTTTAAAGGAATTATTCACACGAATACTCTATTTTAAGATAAAAATACCTGTTTTTTAATGTTTGAATGCAATTGAATATGATCTGTTAAGGAAGGACTTTTGAGATCTTAATTTGATTTTCATCTTATATCAAAGTTGTTTGTTTACACTGGAATCTAAAAATGTGATTGTCACCCACACTTTTATCGTTATGTAGGAAATATGTTGTATGAAGTCACTCGTTCTGTTCTGTGTTGCATGAAAACCCAGACTTATTGATCCCCTGTTAAATGAGTATAGATAGTTTCATTCACACTCCTGAGTCTCAGTCACTTACAAAGGGAGACTTTCCCAGCTGCCTTGAACTCCTCAGCTCCCACTGAGAATTCCTGGCTCGTCATCTATCACTCCTCCCTGATCCCTGCCAAATTACAACACAAGGCAAAACAGTAAAACATGCTTTCTTTGCACTCAGTGTCCTTTCCCTATTGGAGAGGTTATTGTAATTGTGGAGGCTATTGAAGGAAAATTTAGAACTAGTAAATTATTACAGATTCACAATTGGAGAAAGAGAAGTTATTAAAGAAAAGATAGGAATAGCATAGAGAAAGGAACCTTGGACACAGCTTCCCAGGCAGTTCTTATAATAATTGCCCCTTTACCTCAAAAATATCATTCCCAAATTGTCTAAATTTTCATATTTTACTTTGTGTGAGGACTTCAGTTTCATTTAATAAATTTTGAAAGTAATTGTCCTCTCTGAAAAGTCCAAATACCAAAGAGAGACCTAAAATGCTATTAACTCATGCAGTGGTTATGAAAATAGATGGAAGGGAGTGATGGTATTTTGAGAGAGGGAAAGCTCATGTTAGATGTTGCAGTTGCCAGAAAGTGCATGTTAGAAGAGGCTGCGCTGTCTTGGTGGGCAGTGCATATTCAGTGGTCCTGGCCCGAAGGACAGGCAATTAGTGAAAAGTAGGAAGGGGCACCAAAGGCAACATTTGCCTGTTTCAAAACATTGTTTAAAGTTAGTACGAAAATGGGAGGAGATTCTTGTGTTCTTAATCCAATACTGTATATCTTCCTGCTGCCAGGATGAATACCCCACAAAAGAGTGTATAACCAAATGGTAACCTTGGGAACATCTTGGCAACCTGTGGTCATTTAATATGTCAAAATAGATTTCCACTATCTAGACATAGCACGTGCCATTTACATGTTTGGAACTACCTCACCACAGGGTGAAGCAGAATGAGCTTAACCTGTATATTATGACATTTCCATACTGTAGAAGCAGTACTTTCAACAGTTGGCAGTTAAAGTGTGGCAGGTTGCTATAGAAGCCAGGGAGTCTCTGGAGTCAGGAGGAGGTCAGCTACTGGAGGTGCTCCAAGGGCCCTGCTTAAACAGTGATGAGATGTACTTGTTAGAAATGTTCTCTTGTCAGGGCACCTGGCTGACGCAGTTGGCGGACAGGCATGCAATTCTTGATCCTGAGGTTGTACATCCGAGCTCCAGTTTTGGTGTAGAGATTACTTAAAAATAAAATAGTTTAAAAAAAAGAAATCTTTTATTATATTCTCTCATGAGAATTGTATAAAGGGAAACTAAAACTAAAGCCCATCTGTTATAGTGGCCAACAACAATGAAGAGAAAAAATTACGTCGGTGTTTGCTTTATTTGCTTAAACTTTTCATGGGTTTATGGATATTTATATAACTTCATCTAAAAATCCTTTCCTTTAATTTTAGGTTACGGTTAGCAAGAATGAATGAAGAGATGCGGGAATCAGAAGGACTTTATGGACAGCCAGGTCAATATTCTACTAATAACCATACTGAAATGCAGTATAAGAAATGCATTCAGGAATTTATTAGTTTACAATTGGAAGATTCATAGTTCTTTAGCAGACTGGCTTAATATTCTAGAGTTTTTATAACTTGTAAATTGTGAGTTGTTATGTATTGTACTTACTGAATTCTTGGGAGTGGCTAACTCCCGAGCCTTTAAAAGTCTGTAACTATCCCTATTACAGTACACATTTATTTGCTGTGTTCCACTTTGGCTGCTGACTTCTTTATCTGCTGTACAGATGTCTTCCATATACATTCCAGTGATGCAGATGGAATGATAACCTATCTTTATACCCTTACAGCAGCACAATAGTCATTTTCATTTTGGAACTCTCTTTAGCTGTCAAGTGAATATAACAGAATTGTTTTCTTTTTGTTATTCAGGGAATTTCTATAAATTGTGTTCAGGGAAAAATACAAATCACCATGTGTTTGGCATATAAAAAGTATGGAAAATGCCTAGAAAAAAGTTTATTGAATTAAGTTTTGTATTCTTATCTAAAAATAAGTTTTAGATTTAAAAATAAAATTTACTAGTAGTTTAAGAAGCCCATAACGGGAGTGGAGTTAGTTTAAAAGGTATAGAGAAAGGGTCTCACTTTATCTTGTAGCTTTGCCCCAAGCAATTGTACATTATCTGTTGGATAAATGTAAGTATTTAGAACAGTATTTCATGAACCTGATGGTAAAGTAAACTTGGTAGAGAAATCTCAACTCAGGATCAGCCCAAGTCACATTTTGAGAAATTTTCACCTTTGAGTCAAGACGTCAAGAAAAGGAAGAAATGTTGCTAATCAGATTCCTTTCTTTGATAAACACATCCTAATTAGACATTCTTTGCGAAGAAAAGAGTAATAATGGGATCTTCAGGTTCGTGAATTTGAGTATATGAATTCCTAATTTTTCTGTTTTAAATTCATAGAAGTATTAGTAAAAAATTTCAGGAATTCATGACTAAAAGAAATGTCATGTTTTCAATAAGTATATTTGATTTTTAAAAAATGAATATTAGTGTATTATTTAAAAAGTGGCTTGGTAATATCTATTCTTCCTGTTTAAATATGTTTTGAGATTTCTGTATTTTATGCTAGCTTCAGCCATTAACTTTTATTTAACTGGATTAACATACAATTAATATGGGGCCATTCCTTTTCTCGGAGGACTGTATTTACTACTTATTGTTGGTCTAGTTTAATAGGGAACAAGTAAGAGCTTTGAGAACAGAGGCACTTCAGCTAGATACTTCTAATCTAGGGCTGCCCCACTTTAATCCTATGGATCAAATAGTACTACTGACTCATGATACATCAAGATGTAAGAGTGCTGATTAAGGGTGAGGTCTCAGCATTCATTCTGAATTTCACCCATTTGTTTTAAACTTGAATGTTAGATTTTAAATAAGTTATAATTTTGTAACAGATATACTTAAGTGAGGGTATTACTAGGCCATTTTTGAGGCCTTTGTGTTTAAGCACTTTAAAAATAAAAATTATTCAAAGGAAATGACCTGATATTTGTGAGGTAAGAGTGATCTTCAAGATTTTAAGTTAAACTGTTCTTTTCCCAAAATGTTAAACTTAAATGTTTGGTCAGCTGTTCTTCCTTAAGCAGTTTGCTGATGAAGTTACACCCAGCTCATTAGTCATAAGGTCAGTGGTCAGCTTTCCTTCGGAGTTGGGAAACTTGAAAGGACAGAGCCTTTATGTTCTTGTGATGTCTGGTTCCACCCAGAAGTGCTTGGGCTTCTGCTGCCACCATTTAGGAGCATTCAAAGGTCTCCTGTTTTATGTATAAGTTTATGGGTATGCACCTTCCATTCCCCAGTAGAAAAACGAATTTTTCCAACTTATTTGACTGAAAAAATTTTTTAAAAGCCTCATTTTGGGGCGCCTGGGTGGCTCAGTTGGTTACATGTCCAACTTCGCTCAGGTCACCATCTCACAGTTTGTGGGTTTGAGCCCCATGTCAGGCTCGCTGCTGTCAGCACAGAGCCTGCTTCGGATCCTCTGTCCCCCTCTTTCTCTGCCCCCCAATTCTCAAGTGCTATATCTCTCTCTCAAAAATAAATAAACATTTTTTTTAGAAAGCCTCATTAAAAATAAAAACAGGCTTTCCCGCCACTCTCAAATTTTAGTTTAGAGGTTAACAATAGATCAGAATTCTGGAAATGGTGTATCAGAAGAATAGAATGAGATTTTGATCTTTTTGGGGATGATCTTGATAACAGTTAGATTTTAACTCAGTTGGAAGGTCTCACATGTAAAGCAGAACAACTTTATACTTATAAGGTGACATAGTGAAATGGCACAGCAATTGCTCCCTGGCTACTTTTCTTTTCCTTCATGAGTCTTTGGAGAGTAGATATGTTAGCTCAGGCAGTAGGGTCTTTCTTTCCCTCCACTTGTCACTGTTATTTTTCTCATTGATTTTGGTCGATTGTCTTACCTGGATCCTGTTGTTGTTGTTGTTGTTGTTGTTGTTGTTGTTGTTGTTGTTGCCGCTAGCAATACCTCAGAATTTTGGGTAATTTTAAAATGCAGGTATTTTCAATCTTTTGATATGGAAGAGCCCTATCACTTAAGACTCAGATATAATCTTTGGGAATCATGGATTTATTTCTGAAAAACCACACTTCTGAACCTTCTGAATACAACCCTAAGCACTGAAACTTTCTATTTTTTGCAAGGCGATACAAGAGCACACACTTCCTGAAGGGAAGACCTATCCCTCTTTATCAGTTCCTACAACTCTTAAGAGGACTGGGCCATGAGTGAACACCGCACCCCGCCCTCAGTCGTTGTTCCCACAGTCTCTGGCCCCAGGACTCCTCTTGATTGTTGGCAGAGTTTCTCAGCCAGTTGAAAATCACCGCTTTAGTGAGCCACTACTGGCTATGTGACTATGTCCCTAGCAAAGGTTGATCCCTGATCTCATCAGTTGTAAAAAGGAAGCCGTAATCAACCCAGAAAGGGCGGGATCATATACTTGATCACCTAGAGGTGGGGGTCCCACGTGCTGCCATCTCTTTGAGGGGAATGCATTTTGAGAGCAAAATCAGCAAGTCTTGGATCATCATAATTGTTGTTGCAATGGATATTCTGAATACCAAAAATCAAAAAACTGTTTTGAACTATCAGTGGACATATAGCAGTCCACTTTTTAAAGATTATGAACTGTCTGGGCACATAGAAAAGTTAACTTTCTGAAGAGAAATAGAATATGAGTAAGTAATTTAAAGGCTATAACTTAGCATCACAAATATTGGGTGATTAGTTGCTTATCATTTGTAATAAACTGTTAAATGTGCTTATGTGAACTTTCCAGGGCAGCAAATTCTGGGTTATTTTTATGTATGCTAGTGTAGACAAGTTACATTTGCCTTGGGAAAAATTCTAAATGACTAGAAATATATTTAAATCTCAAGGTATCACATTGAAGCTCAATTTATGTTAACTATATTAAATATCCTAGTCACTATTGTTATTGTAATGTTTGCTTTTTGATAATATATTTTGAGGCCTAAGAAGATATTTTATTGATAGTCCATTAATTAGTGTTTTGTTAGAAACTGAATGTTAACAGAAAGTTTTGTGTGTGTGTGTGTGTGTGTGTGTGTGCCAAGGCGAGACTTCCTTTTGTATTGTATTAACTCTTAAAATGTATTCGTGAAACCAATGATTAGTGTAGCACCAACACTTTCCTTCAAGGAAGCATTTAATTCAGTGAATAAAAGATCTTATAATGTGTTTTGCATGGTACAATGGTTCCACTAAAATGTACTTGTGTAGTAGGTACTAGATGATTTAAGAACAAAAGCTGGAAAACCACAAAAAGAAAAAACCCTACAGTTTGTTATACAAAATATGCATTGCTAATAGTAGAAGCCATATATTGCCATTGTACTGTTGTAATTCTTAAGAATGCTCATCTGGTGCTATCTGTAAAGTATTTGGCATTAGCGTCTGCTACTTCCTTCTTCCTGTTTCTTCTTGAATGTATAATGTGTGCCTTTTAAGTTACTTCTTGTGTTGAATGGTAAAATCAGTGTGTTATTTTTGTATTATAACCTGCACTTTACACTTCCTTGGAAAGTAAAATTCCAGACTCTGAAGTTTAAATAGTATTTTAAAAATATTTATAATGTTTACAATAAATATTTTAAATATTTTAATTCAACATCTAAGAATATGAATTTTTAAATATTTTGTATGGTTTGTTAATTGACATTTAATGTTGGTCTCAGTTTATTTTATATCTTTTAGAATGGCTAAAAATGGGAATAGGTTTGTAGTTTGTCTTTTAACATGGGAGTTTAACTTGTAAAAAATCACGGGTGTAATTGGATCGTCTTAACAGTTGTTCCAGTCTATCAAATTTTATTTTTATTGCTTCAATAACATAATATGAGTTAGAGGCTACTCTTAGGCAACGATTAAGATTTTCTTCTTACTGTATTTTTTCTTTTTAAAGTAGATTGATTGATTCAGGTCCTGAGAAAATTTCCAGGATTAAATGAAAACTCTATAGAGATTTTAATAACTTGCTTTTTACATAGACAAAATATTGAAAGTGGCTAAATGTTAAAAGTATTAAAAATTTTTTTTATTGAAAATCTTGGGTTATGCTATCAGACCTTTTTACTAGATCTTTATCCCCCACCCCCACCTTTTTTTCTGAGTCTCTAGCGTTTGGTATGACACCTGTTGCCTCAGAAGTCTTGCTTTTTGAAAGCTGATAAAACTAACTGCACTGTTAGCAACTGTAGCAATGAGTTTGTAATAAGATGGATGCAAGATATCTTATAGGAAATAATTATAAAACCATGCTGCAACAAGAATCATTTAAAACACTATTTGATGGATTAAATCTTGAAAACAGAACTGTGCTAAGCTTCTGTGTAAACCTGTTGTCTAACAGGAAGTATTCATGATGAAAGATTGATCTTGAAAATGATTTTCACTTTATACAAATCCTTTGAGGAATTAATCTTTATGTGTGCATATAATTAGTTTCTTATGGCAAGAAAAACAGTATTCAGTCTGCTATAGTATCAATATCTACAGTCTACTTCTCTAGGAGCCTGTTTGTACGTACATACACACATACACACATACGTACACACATACATACACACATACACACGTACGTACACACATGCATACACACGTACATATGTACATACACACGTACATACATACACAGGTACGTACATGCATACACGCATACATACGTACACACATACGTACACACACATACATACACACGTACGTACATGCATACACGCATACATACGTACACACATACGTACACACACATACATACACACGTACGTACATGCATACACGCATACATACGTACACACATACGTACACACACACACGCATGTACACACGTACGTACATACATACACACGTACACACATACGTACATACGTACGTGCATACATACACACACATACGTGCGTACACATGTACATACGTACATATATACACACATACATACGTATGTACCCACATACATACGTACGCACGTACATACATACACACATACATGCATACATTACACTAATTTAACCGACATCTTTGGTGTTTACTCCCCTTCTGTCATCGCGTTCTTGCTCATGTGACCTACAGTAAGCAAAAACACTTCTGATGAAATGGGAAACCGATTTTATAGTCCTTTTCTAGGCTTTGTTATTCTATAAGCTCCATAAGCAGTGGGTTAGGTGTATTACTTTTAGTTAAGCTTTAAAGTTTAAGGAAAAAAATTTCTTTTTCATGTGCTATTTAAATTAAAATGCTTTTTAACTCAAAGATCATATTAAAATGGGATTTTTTTTGCTCACCTGGTTATCAGTTTGTCTTATTAATAACTTGCATCCATCAGAAAGTTTAGTATTATTGGTCTTTTATTTTGGCCTGATCAAGGGAAATATTTGTTTAAAGAATGCCTTGTTTACTATACCTCATTTAGAATGACTTTTATTTCTGTGTAAATAAATGTATTTCTTTACATTGCTCTAAAACACTTGCATCTTTGCTCTTTTCTAACACTGAGCTTTCCTCTGTGGCTGCCTCTGAGGTGCTTGTTTCAGGTATAGCTGTTTCTTTTCTTTCACTGTGTGCTTTTCTAGCATTTATATTTAGTGGGTCTTTTTTCTCTCAAAAATGGTCATCTGAGTAAAATTTGAATATGATTATTATAATATAGTTACTAGCCGTAAAATGAATGTTATTTATTACACTTTCACTGTATACATTTTAAAAGTGTCTTTATTTTACTTTCATGCAGGTGATGAAACCTACCAGGATATTTTTCGTGATTTTTCCCAAATGGCATCCAATAATCCAGAGAAACTAAATCGTTTCCAGCAAGATTCACAGAAATTCTGAGGTGTTTTTTTTTTTTTGTTTTGTTTTTTAAGAAGGAGAAGAGATTAAATTGAATGATCCCCTAATGTACTAATGTGTACATCCGAAAACTCACAAATTTTTACAGCCTTAAATCTACTTAATTTTAGTAGGTATCTAGTGGTTTGGAAAAAAAAGGTACCCATTCATTGGGTAGAATTAAATTGTAGAACTAAATTAAAATGTAGAACTCTAGTAGTTGGGAGAAGAACCTACTTTAGGACCTCTTTTATTAAAAAAAAAAAAAAGCCTGTTTTAAAGGGCTATTTTTTATAGATAAAGTTAAATCTAGACTTAGGCCATCTCTAGGTTACAAGATGCTAAGAGTTTAGACAAAATCTCTGTTTTTGCTGATGGGTGGTGGCATTGAGTTTTGTCTTCCGTGCATCATGCCCAGGATCATTCAGTCAAGCATGTCTGCATCAAGTGGGAGCCAGCTGTCCTGCCTGCCTGAAGACTATGTCTGTCCTTTAGCTTCCCTAATGATTTCTGGTGGTTCTTTTGTGTTTTTGGTAGCCTAGCCGTCATACTCACAATGTGTAATTTCATTATCAGAACTAGAGAACATGTTTCCCCCATTTGCTCATTAATGTAGTGATACTCCTTAGATGTCTGGTTATTGCTGTGTACTTTAACATACACGTGATGGCTGCACAAAGCAGACTGAACTCATGTCTCTTAGAGTTACTCCATTTTATGAAAGAAAAGAACCCTTAGCAATTTTTTAAAAATTTTTAAATCACCAAAAGAATTCTTACTTAAATTGTAATCCTTCATTGTTGGGTTGATTTCTTAAAACCTTGAATAATTTTTCGATGTAATAAAACTATGTTTCAAAGGTTACTTGAACGTTGCAAAATTATGCTTTCATCAAATTGTAACTTTTAAGGGAAAAGTTGATTTATAAAATAACTTAGAGCATTTTTATATTTGAAATTTGTCCTTTTCAACATAGATTTTTGCTGTTACATTGAATGAAAGAAAAATGTCTGAAAAAGAAAAAACTCATGTTTTTCTTAGTTTATACTAAAATATATAATGATAAATTGTTTCTAATTTTTTTTAACATCTGTCTACTTTTATACACAATGTATATTATTTTAAATTATACCATCTATATATCTTTAATAGTTGGTTACATGAAACACAGACCTTTGAATTCCAAAACCTTACAGATCTACTCATTTATCATGTAAATGCTATAAATTTGTCTGATTCCATCTTTGACACACCTTGTCAGGAGTATAAAATTTATTAAGTAATTTGCTTTATGGTGTCTAATAATTGTCAACAATTAGGTTTAATCTTTTTACAAGTTACATGTAAGTAATATTATGATACCCAATTTCTAAGTAAGAGTTTTAAAAATTTAGGTTATCAAACAAGTAGAAAAATTTAATTTGGCAATAATAAATTTTCTAACATTCCTCCCCCCAATAACTGGAGTTTTATAATATAAGTTGATTGAATCTCAAATCAGGATTTGTTTGAACAGGAATTCTACTGAAGTAAATTCGTGTCACAGAAAGTTTCCATATTTGTTTCCAAATCGTGTGCATATAATGCTTATTTAATAATAATCACAGTGTGTTAGATAAGGATAAAATATATTTATGAACTATTTCTAAGAAAATAGTAACTTCCACAGCCTGTATTTTAATTGTAATAATAACAGGAACATTATGAAATCTTCACTGTTTCATCTCAGAGCCACAAGTCATCTGGCTTTGCAAAAGTCTGGTTTGTAACATTCTTAGTAGTGTGTACTTTGAAATTGTCCAAAAAGTTCAAGGATAAGGAAATATGTTTAACACAAATAGAAAGAAAAAGAGGGCCTCACCTTTCCTTTGTAGTGCCTATTCCTGAATAATCTGTAACAATATGTGAAATTATTCTGAAGCCTGGTAGAATTGGAATATAGACTTCCTGTTTAATCGTAGGGCTTCACTTCTGAAGCCCCTAATCTTTATCTGAGGAAGCCTGGACAGTTTGGCTTTTGGGTCCAGCGTTGGTGCTTCAGATCACCTCCAGGGCCTCTCCTTGTGAAGGCAGTTCTTCATGACACTCTTACTTCCTGTGGCTTGAATCATGAGTTGTTAATGTGGTAGTAATTAGGTAGTCTACCTAAATTTAATGGTTAGAGATGTATTTGAAGTGCACTCACTAAAGATGAGCGTGGTTCTGAATATCTGCAGAGAAAGCTGTATCTTTAACAGTATGCTGAGCCTGGCAATACGAAAATACATTCCTGTGGTTTGATTTCTTGAATATGCCAAGACTCAGTTTGGATGAAATTTGGCAGAAATGATGCAGTAAATATAGCAAGGCTTTAAAGTAAATTACTACTTATAAATAGTCACAAAGTAGATTGACTCTTACCAAGGTGAATTTAGCTGTGTCAACTAATAGCTTTTATATAGTATGTAACACATCTGAGTTTTATTATTCTGTGAATTACTCAATGTATTATGAGAAATTACAGTGTAAACAATGTTAATCATACTTTTGGACTTCATAAGTCAGTGTGCTTGCCATTTGTTTTCTTTCCCTAACTCATCTGCTTATATTAGTTTCTGATTCCTAGTCAGTGTTCTATTAGCTCGTTATCATTAGCGCACTAACTTAAAAGTTAGATTAACATTGAAATAAGGACAGCAGTACTAACTATGACGAACTCCTAAAATGCAGTCTCACACGCTAGAACTAGACTAAAGGTAATTGAGTGGTTATTTGTAGTGTTTCCTAGTTAACACCTATATGTTTAAGATTTCTAAGGTATTTAAAAATTACCTTTGTTACAATCCTTAGACATTCAGAAATTTGCAGGGATTCACTACATTACAGTGTTTATACTGTATTTATACTCGTCTTCACTATAGATTTTAATGAACTTTGATGTTTACTTTCCAAAACATATAGTTTAATTTGGAATATGTACTTTGGTTCTTCATGAGTGCATTTTGAGGAAAAAAATTACACCTTCACAGGCTGGACAACTTAAGTTTGTGATGTGTTAAGCAGTATTTTAAAAATATAATTCTACACATGTAAAGTAGGTGACGATAAACCAAATTGTATGTAGGACTAAATTTACTGCCCATTTTGAACAGTAAGACATTCCCATACTTCTCTTAGATTGTCGTATTAACTTTTCTGTTTAATAGCACTTTTGACCCACGGACAGGAAGGAGCAGGACCAGGGATATATTTTTATAGAATTATTATGTCCAGAATGACTTCAGACCTGCATGATATAGTGCAAAGTGCACTGACTAGCAGTTTCTCCCCTTTACGGAATCAGAGCTTCTCACAAATAAAATGAGTGGATGTAACATGGTAAAACGATGACAGCCTGCCTTTGTCTTCCTTCTGCTCGGTGTTCTTTGATCCTACTCTGTCTCAGCCGATTCTGACACTGGGACTTCTGAACAATGCCAGCGTGTCTCTTCGTTGATCCTGGGCTGCTCCTCTTGTTTTACAGAGGGGAGTCACTGATTTGCTGTTTGGTGGCCCAGCTGATACCAGAGCCCCTGTCTGACTACTAGTCAGAGGCACTTTACTTGTATCATGAAATAAACTGAAATCATGATAAAGCAGCAAAATCTGATAATGACTGCCAGCTTTCCTTGTGTTTTGATAACAAAGACTCCAAATATTCTGAAGCACCTGGATATAAAATTATCTTGAAGGAATAGATTAGGATTTGAAGGCATTAAATTATAGGAAATATTACATTTTTGTAATAACAAACATTAATGAAAGCAAAACGTGGTAAGGTAATTTTAACTCCCCATACACTTATCAAAGTCTTGATATTTGCAAATGAAAGATAACCTAGGGCTTGGATTCAGTTTGGCTGAATGCTAACATCTCTAAGTACGATTTTGTGGACATCTTTTTACCATTTACGTACGTTTATCCACTTAAATGAGAAGGAAGCAAGGTTTGATTACATAAACTTTTCTCTGCATTGGTCTTTTCACTGACTTATGTTCTAGATTCTCTAATTTTTCCTCAACAACCCCTGCCTTGGGTGTTAATTTTAAACAGGGAAAGCTTGCTACATTATAAATAATTGCTGGCAACATTTATTTTACACAAAGGCCTAAAGGTTAACTTTTGGAAATGATACAGAGCTACCCTTCTATATGTGTTTACTTGTGCTTTGTGATATTTCTGGATCATTCCAGTCATAAAGACTTATTACATGTAATATTTCTTGCTACCTGTGAAAAGGCGTTATTTTAAAGAATGTATAACCAACACTCCATTTACTTTTTATTAGTATGTAGAGGATTTGTATCTAATTCATGAATGTAGTTTTACTGTAGTTTGTCATTGTAAATGGAGCAAAGTACATTATCTTTATAGTTATTCTAAAATGTACATTATGTAAGAATTGTAAATATTATACTTGATTAAATACTTTGTATGCTGAAGAATTATGATAAGTCAATAAAAAAATCTCACCTCTGGCATAGCTCTTTTATGCTCACACTTGCACTTTATTGTGAACTACAACTGCAGACATATCTGTTAACAGCTGTCGTGTTTATTTTTTAAAGTTACTTTTTAATGTTTATTTTTACTTTTGAGAGAGAGACAGAGTCCAAGTGGGGAGGGGACAGAAAGAGGAAGACACAGAATCCGAATCAGGCACCAGGGTCTGAGCTGTCAGTACAGAGCCCGATGTGGGTCTTGAACCCATGAACCTGAGCCAAAGTCAGACGTCCAGCCAACTGAGCCACTCAGGTGCCCCGCCAACTGTCATGTTTAAAGTCTTGTATTCCAACTTTGTCAGACTGATCCAGCTGATTCTGTTTGCTGATTGCTTCAATCAGGAAATCCATTTTGATTATTTTTAACAGTGCATGAGAGCAGAGGAGGGGCAGTGGGAGAGGGAGAGAGAATCATGAGAGCATTGACTTGAGCTGAAATCGAAGAGTCAGGGGTTTAACTGACTGAGCCACCCAGCTATCCCCATTTTGGTCTTTTAAATATCTACTTCCAGATTACACAGCTGTATGCTCTCAATTCATAGTTAAAAACAACAAAGGCTGTGTGTGTGTGTGGCAGTGGGCCCTAATTTTCCACTATGATTGACATCTGAGGAAGTTTCCAATCTAGGCAACACATTTGCACTCATCCTTTTAGGAAACAAAAACATGTTTTTATATGAATTGAGATAGAAGGAATGGAGGGTTGAAAGAACAGACCTGGAAGTGAATCGCCTGCTTTTGCCTGAAGTTAATTAAAAGCAGACACATAAAACATTTCAAGGTGACTTGCTTTATTCCACTTCATTTTCAGAATAGTTCTGTGAAGAAGAGAACCACACCTATACTTAATAAATTTTTAAAATAACCTGCTTTTTCCTATTGCAAAAACAATGCTTTTTCATTGTAGAAAAATGTTTAATAATTTAAAAAAAAAAAGAAAGATAATCCTCCACAACTCCGTCATCTGCCTCTGCTCTCCGATATGGTCTCTAGCAGCCACATGTGGCTATGAAATTAATTCAAATTAGACAAAGCTCAGTTCATCTGTGGCACTGCTACGTTCTAAGAGCTTAGCCATGTGCCTAGTGACTACTGTTTTGAACAGGACATTGTAAAACCTGTCCATCATTGTAGGCAGTTCTGTTGAATAGTTCTTAGGGGGAACTGTTCCTTTTTCACTATTTATCTTTTCAGAGCTTTGGTTGTGTGTATTTATGTCGATATGCAATGGGAATCTTTTTTTTTAAACCTGCTTTCACTTAATGGGAAAAGATTTCTAAGTCCTCAAGTGTTCTATATCACTTTGGAGAGGATTAAAAATTTTTTTTTTTAGAATTGAAAATTTCAAACATGTACAACATAGAATAATTACAATAGCTAGTAGCTCAGGGCTAACATTGTTTTATTAATACTCCCATTTTTTCTCTTCCCCAGATTTTGAATCAAGTCTCAGACACTTTACTAGCAAGTCATTCAGTATGTATCTCTAAAAGAAAAAAGGCAATCACAACATCACATTTCCTTAAACTATAAAACTATAGAGCCAGTATTCACATTGTCCCAAATGTATCAAATATGCTCTTTAAAAACAGATTCTTCAAATCACAGCTCATAGAAGTTCTATGCATGGAACTTCATAGACTTGCAGTTGGCTAATGTCTCTTGAGTCTAAATGTACAAATTCTTCCATTTTTAGACATTTCCACTTGAAGTTTGTGAATACTTTTAATGACAGCATCATTTTTGTTTAACCACTTCATTGCTGAACATTTGATTCCAACTTCTTGCCATCTTAAATCTAGCTCTGCTTTATCCTTATGGCTAAATATTTGCATACATTCTTATTGTTTCCTCGGGACAAATTACTAGAAGTAAAAATGCTGGCTCACAATGGGTGGGTATATTTTTGAGGTTCATTCATTGAGTCAGGCACTGTGGTAGGTATTGGGGATGTTATGGTTAAAAAAAAAAAGATGTACTTCCTATTTTCTTGGGATCTTGCCTTTCTCCACTTGCAGTAGAGAAAGATGGGACTGAATATAGGTGGCTCTCATGGAATTGTTGGACGATAGTGCCTCACCTGGACACTGGATAGGCTGGTGTTCAGAGACCACTCATCAAGGCAGTGACATCTAAGTCAAGACTGTACACATAAAGGGAGGTTGGCTGGGTGAAGACCTAATGCAGTGCTTTACACACTTCGGTCTGTAAAAGATTGACTGTCGAGGACTGAGCTCACTGAAGATACATAGGGCCTTGGCCTTTGTGTTTTTACCGAGCTCCTCAAGTGCTTGCAATGCCACACGGAATCTGAGAACCACTGTCTCTAAGAGAACCCCTGATCTGCGTAGGAGAGAACTGAGAGTTCTCTTCGAGGCCAGCAAGATTTCGTTGCCAGAGTGCCCTCCAAGAAAGTAGCCTTCCTCCATCTGCTGTAGAGGAAAGTGTCTGTTTCTCTGTATCCTTGACAATATTGGGCACTAGTCAACATGAAAAAAATATGATAATCCAACATTATGGATGGAAAAAACAATTCTAGTCTCTGGTCAGAAGTCTGAGAACTTGACCAAAGTTAAAGTTAGATCTGAGGAGTTATCGTGGTTACCAAAGTTCTTTGTCTATTTAGCCATGTCATTATATACCCAGCTATTATCTTTTTAAGCTTAGGAAACAGCCCATGTCACCATCGGGCACACTGCATATTTCTAATTTCTCTATTTTCCCCTGCTAGAATATAGGCTGTGAGGGCAGGGACTTCTGTTTCTTTTTGCTGCTGCATCCTCAAATGCTACTGTGCTTGACATATAGTTGTCACTTATTACCTCTTGAATAAATGACTGGCTACCTTCAATCAACCAATTGATTTAGTTTCCAGTCAGCAATATATTTCAGGAAGCTACATGTTAATTTTTTTTTTATGGTTAAGTAATTGGAATGAAGAAGCTACAACATGGGGATGAGACTAGTCTCGAGTATTTTCCTGTGTTTACAGAATTTGCATGTAAAATTTAAATTATCTTGTTATTCATTTCTTATCCATAAATACCAGGAGTAGTGATCTTATCAAGGCTGAAAAAAAATATTTTGTTGAATAAATTCTAGAATCAGTGGCAGAAGGGAAAACCGTGTTATTGATGGTGTAGGTGTGGGGGGAGGGGGCGGAAGGGACTAAAAGACACCAAGAGGAATTATTTTTCTCTTATTAGTGAACAACAATTACAATGTAACAATATAGCTGTAGCACACTGCTGTGGGGATTCTGTGGAGCATATAATAAAGACTTAATGGAGATCTGTGGTTTTGTATTTGTAATTACCCTAGAAAAGCTATGGTCACTGAATCATATTTTGGTACTTGTAGGATATTTAGACTTCTTGTAGAGTTTAGTGTTTCTAGCATAGTTTTATTGTTTGCTAAGTATCAGGCACAGTTTTAACTACTTCTTGTGTATTGTCTCTCATAACCCTAGAAGGCATAATGGGTGCTCGTATCAGGCCTGTTTTACATACGAGTGTAATTGCAGCTCAGATTAAGTAACTTGCCAGATGTCTAATAATTTGCATTGCTAGAGCTGGACTTAACTCTTAACTTGGAGAGCTTGCGCTTGTAACCATAGTGTCTGCTAAAAGCTGTGGTAAAATAACACAATTCAGAGCTCGAGTTACTGCTTTCAGTGCTAATCTTGGCTAAAAGCCTGGGCATGGGTAGCAGTTAAGACTTGGGTTGAGATCTGATTCCATTGCTTATTAGCCAACTAGACTTGGGTAATATACTGCTCTGAATCTCAATTTCCTCAGTTATAAAGTGCAAATAATAACTTTTTTAGGGTTGTGTGGGTTAAGTGAATTCAAGTAAGAGCCTATCCTACAAGTGAGTTAATTCAGCTGTCTGATCCCCCCTCAACAGACAAGGTGACTAGTATGTATTGAACTTGTTGCTAAGCCCGCTTCAGAGGTCCAGTGTTTTTTTCAGAAAAGTGTTATCCCAACTGAAACAAACAAGAGTTAAAAATGAGAGGAATTGTGGTTCTGGGTACCACGCTTTGACCAGGAACGGCGTGGCACCGTAAACTGCGGAGTGATAATTCGTATGTGCATTTGCCCGTGCATTTTCACTTCCGCGTCCGTCAAGCATGCAGATCATTTGTACATGTGTAAACGCTATGTAGTATTATCGTCAGTCCTTAGAAGACAAGTTAGTGAGTTTTTATGGTATAGCTGTCAGTGTCCAGTTGTCTAAGGTCAAAACCGCCATTCTGTGACCTTGGGCGAGCTACCTCAGTATGCCTGAGTTACAATGTTGAAAGCCTACCTGGTACATCTTAAGGCTCTTTTCAAGCGTTAGTCTGTTNGGGGCTCCGGAATCTCTCCGAAGCGGTGGGCAGCGGGGGCCCCCTGCTGGCCACAGCCTTCACACAGCCTTCGGTCGGCCTCCGGCGCCCGCGCGCGGGGCAGGCCGTCTCCTCCCCAGGGCAGGCCCTCATTTACCGCGAGTGAGGAAGGAGCTTGCAAGTTTAAATTCCCCAGCCCCAGCGTGTCTCCCAAATGTGAAGGGAGTCGGGGAGAGGACGCAAAGCCCGCAAACATCCGCGGGAGAAAGGTACAGAGATACAATGTCTCCCTCTTGGTGCGTCCTGTTGTTTGCTGACCGAAGGTCCTGCCTCGGGGCGCCTCTAAACCTTTTAAGGCTCAGCTTCGATTTTTAGCGTCTGGTGCCGGACACTCAGGACGGTCAGTTTTAACGGACCTTACAGCCCGCCGGCTTCCTCGCCGGGTTGGCCCTTCCCAGCGCGAATCCCGCTAAATCTAGGACCCAGCGGCGGCCCGGCGGCCCGGCTCCGCCCCTCCCCGCATNGTGGCGCCGGCCCCCGGCGCCAAGGCCAAGAGCCTGGAGGGCGGCGGGGCCGTGCCGGTGGACTATCACCTGCTGATGATGTTCACCAAGGCGGAACACAACGCCGCGCTGCAGGCCAAGGCCCGCGTCGCGCTCCGCTCCCTGCTGCGCCTCGCCAAGTTCGAGGCGCACGAGGTGCTGAACCTGCACTTCGTGAGCGAGGAGGCCAGCCGGGAGGTGGCCAAGGGCCTGCTGCGAGAGCTGCTGCCGCCCGCCGCCGGCTTCAAGTGCAAGGTGAGCGGGGCCGCGGCGGAGGGCCCCCGGGGGACGCCCCCCCCCGCCCCACCCACTTCTGCTTGCTTTGCCCCAAATGCGAGTTCGCTGTCAGCTGGGGGGCGTGTCCAGGAGCCCGGCGCTCTCTGCTGGTGCTCGAGCGCAGCCGCTGTGCCCACTGACTACCCTTGACCCAGTCTGCCCCCCCTGAAGTCCCCGTGTCTCCGAGAACTGGCTCGCCCCCCACGCGCCCCCCTTCTCTGGTAGCGTTGCAGGACTCAGCACCGCCTTCACTCTCTGCACTTCTTTTTAGTCTACTCAGTCTTTGACTTTTTGGGTCGGACCAGGTCATTTGAAGGCAACAGGAGTCATCCTGTGCTGAGGCTGCTGGACAGGGTCTTGGGGAGGTCGCTTGAATTGCTGAAATTCTCCTAGAGCTTAAGGTATTTCGGTCAGAACTGGCTAAGCCCAGACCCAGACCGTGTGAACCACCTCATCCCCTGCCTGTGTCTTCTTCCCTCCTCTCGAGGGTCACGAACCCATTTAGAGAAGCCACCAGCCTCCAAGGGAGAGAGAGAACACCCTGCGAGCTACAGATACGCACCATCTGGGGAGAGCACAGCAGAGCGGGCCACCCAGTCCCAGCTGGACCCACCTGCCTCCGCCGCAGCTCCCCCGTCTCCCCATCATCTCCCCTGATCTCCTGGCTCTGCTTGTCAGATTCCACTCCAGACTTCGTGTTCATTACATCAGCCAAATTGCTAGCCTCACTGTGACCCCGTGGTTGCACAGAGGGGATTCGAGTTCTGATTTTTGGATAGGACTGTAGGTGATCTTAAAGGACTGAGACTGGTGGTGGGGGACGGGCAGTGAGGCCGGAGTCATAACATTCCATGTGTTTGTGCCCAGTGAGTGACACGGGAAGCCGCTGCCAGGATCCTGGAGGGTTCCAGGGCTTTGGGTAGCTCTTTGTTACCTACACAATCAAGTCCCGGCTTCTAGGAGGGCCGGCGGTGCTGTGGGCCTGGCTTCCTCTCCAGCCTTTGCTTCTCGTCTTCCTGTGTGCCCCGTAGGTCTTGACTGCGTCGAAGGTGCCTTTACACAAGCTGTACTCTCTGCCCAGGATGCCCTTCCTTTCCTCCAGGTCTCTTGGCCACTCTTAGCTTTCACCTCCCCTGGGAATGTCCCTAGGCTTGGGGACAGTCTGTGTCCACAGTCCTCCACAGCTTTTCGTTCCTGCTTCCCCCCGATAGCACACAAAGTCTGTGTCCTTCCCAGCACAAATGCGCCTGTCCAGAGCAGCCACCAGAGCAATCGGGGAAGGGCACTTGGGCCTGGACTTCATGCTGTAGGAGGCCAAGAATTCAGGCCCTTGGGACCCTTGGGACCTACTCTCTGATCTGGGGTCTTTCAGCCTGGGGCCCATCCCAGTTTACCTGGAATCCCAAGGTAACACCTGGCAACTTGTCCCACGTGCTCCCTAGGACTCTAATGCTTGAGAAGCGCTGTGCTGGTTCAAGGCAGAAAGCCAAAGGCCCTTGATCAAAGGGCTGTTCTGGGCACAGCTGGGATCCGACCGCATCTCCAAACACCACCCTGAAGACCAGCATTGTCATCTTTTCACTTTCTGGAGTCTTTATGGAGACTTCCAGGTCTTTACCTTTCCTCTTATCTCGGGCTCCAGCCACGGCTGCTTGTGCACTCAGGGCTTTCCAGCTTCCGGGCCTTGGCCGTGTTGTGCCGCTGTCAGAATACTCTCTTTCTCTCCATCTCCAGGTCTTGGCCATCTTCAGATGTCATTCCCTCTTTGGAGCTTCCCAAGGACCCCCATCTGAAAGGCACGTCTTCCTTGCACACCCTGGTGCTGTGAATGTATCAGGTCTTATCTCCTGTCCCGGTGCATGATGCCTGGCGCCTAGTCAGCGCCAGAAATATGGGCCTCAGGGCCAGGCTGCCATCGTAGTGCCTGCGTTTCATTCTCCCTCCCTCTGCCGTGCTCAGCCTGACAGCCATAGGTCACCAGGGCCTGGAAGCAGCTGTGGGTGACCTGAGGGAATTGACGCCACCTGTGTTGAGACATCACAAATGAGGGTCTGGGGGCTCTGGTCAGATAAGAGTTTATCAGTTTCTGGGTAAAATTGTTCCTGTTACTTTTTTTTTTTTAATAGTTTATTTATTTTTGAGACAGAGCATGAGTGGGGGAGGGCAGAGAGAGAGGGAGACGCAGAATCCGAAGCAGGCTCGAGGCTCTGAGCTGTCAGCACAGAGCCCCAAGCGGGGCTCGAACCCACAAGCCGTGAGATCATGACCTGAGCCAAAAGTTGGCCGCGTAACCAACTGAGCCACCCAGGCGTCCTGTTCTATTACTTTTGAATTCATACTTGGTGAGTCTGATTTCTGTTTGTGATAAAAGGTGCTCTTTTTTTCTTTAAATGTATGGTCCTAAAAGGTTTGCTTCATTTTATTGAGCATTTTAGCTCTCCCTCGGGTTTGGAATATTCCTGAAAGGAATGCTTCTTCTGGCATCACTTCACACGTGCTTTTCCGTCTGCCTGGAGCACCCCCACTCCCACCCCTATTCTTCCATCTGCTTTCAGGTTTCAGTGTAAATGTTATTTCCTTGACAAACCTTTCCCAAGTACCTGTTATACACTCACATAGCATCAAGTACTTTTCCTTAGTAACATTTATCACTGCTGTAATTATATAATTATTGAATGAATTATTTGTCTACCTGTCAAGACAAAGTAGTCAAAGGGCGTGGACCTTGGCTTCTCTTAAGTGTTGTATCCCCAGCACTGAACATATGGGAGGGCATTTTTATTTTTTAATATTTATTATTTTGAGAGAGACAGAGACAGAGCAAGTAGGGGAGGGGCAGAGAGAGGGAGACCGAGATTCCAAAGCAGGCTCTGTGCTGACAGAGAGCCCGATGCAGGGCCCAAACTCATGAACTGAAAGATCATGATCTGAGCCAAAGTCAGATGGTTAACAGACTGAGCCAGCCATCCAAGCACCCTGGAGTGTGTTTAAAAAAATGTTCATATTAGAGAGAGACGGGGAGAGAGAGGGAGTGTGTGTACATGCGCACAGGCATGGGAGGCCCAGAGAGCGAGGGAGACAGAGAATCCCAAGCAGGCTCCACACTGTCAGCACAAGAGACCAACTTGGGGCTCAATCTCCTGAACTATGGGATCATGATTGGAGCTGAAAGCAATGATCAGACCCCCAATGGACTGAGCTACCCAGGCGCCTTTGGGAGTGCATTGTATACTGAGTGTTACATTTTCAGTATTAGTTAGGAAGAAGGAAACTGTAGAAATTCTCTCCTTGGATACATCAGGGCTGGAAGGGACCTTCAGGAGCAAATAGGAGGCTTGCCTAAGGCCACACGGGGAATTCCTGACCTGGCTAGGACTAGACCCCTGTCCTGGGCCAGTGTCTTTCCCTTTGTGCCATGTTTCTTCTTCTTCTTTTTTTTCTTTTAATTTTTTTTAATGTTTTATTTCTGAGAGAGAGAGAGACACAGCGTGAACAGGGGAGGGTCAGAGAGAGAGGGAGATGCAGAATCTGAAACAGGCTCCAGGCTCTGAGCTGTCACCACAGAGCCCTATGCAGGGCTCAAACCCACGAACCAGTGAGATCATGACCTGAGCCAAAGTCGGACGCTTAACCGACTGAGCCACCCAGGCGCCCCTGTGCCATGTTTCTTCTTTAAGGAGCACTTCTGTCTTATAGAAGGTAAGGTGTTAAGGGCAGTTGACTCCCAGGGAGGGTTGCCTTGAAGTGTGTCAGAACATCTTTGGGGACAGGCAGGCAGCTCCTTGCCTACCCAACCATCTGGAGACAGCCTCCGCCCTCAGGGTGGGCTCCTGGACTCCACCGTGTCCCTAAGATGCAGAGCAGAGCTACAGAGAGCCTCACACCCAGAGGTCTCCCCTAAGGCCATTTTCAGGTGAAACAGAAGTACCTTTTAGCTGGAATGGTTGCAGAAATAGATCATAGAACATTATTAGTGGCCTTATATTTTGGTTAATTAAATATTAGCTAAAAAACCATTCACTTAACCAGGAAAATCTTGTTTCGATTATTATTATTTTATTTTAGAGAGAGATCACAAGTGGGGGAGAAAGAGAGAGAATTTTAAGCAGGCTTTACTCTCAGTATGGAGCCTGGTGCGGGGCTTGATTCCACGACCCGGGGATCATGACCTGAGCCAAAATCCAGAGTCAGATGCTAAACTGACTGAGCCACCCGGCTGCCCCCCTTGTTTCAGTTACTTTTGAAAGTCTTTCAGAATCTCCTGGTTTGTCTCCTAACAGTGTGGAAGTCCATTATCTGCTCACGTATTTAATAAGCATCCAAACCTGCTGTGTTCCAAGGTCAGGTTAGGAGCTGCTTCTGATCTGTGGACCAGCTCCATAGACTGACTGCCTCACAATCACTTGGGTACATTTATTAAAAATTCAGGATCCTGGGGGCGCCTAAGTGGCTCCGTTGGTTACACGCCTGACTCTGGATTTCTGCCCAGAACATGATCTCACGGATTGTGAGTTTGAGCCCTGCATTGGGTGTGGAGCCTGCTTGGGATTCTCTCCACCCCCCCCNGTCTCTCTCTCTCTCTCTCAAAATAAATAAATTAAGATAAAGAAAAGTTCAGAATCCTGGGCCCTGCCCCAGCCTGTGGGTCAGAATCTCTGGGTGGGGCCTGGGAATCCGAATTTGTACGGAGCTGCAGAGGCTGGCACGGGAGTCACTGCTGTAAGGGACAGAGGAGAGCCTGGGGCTGTCCTGTCCATCTTTCTTACCCAGGTCAAGTATGTCCTGTGAGATGCCCGGCACACAGGCATTCAGGAAACATGTGGCTGAACAGCCCTCTGTCACCCAGGCTGTCCTGGACCTGCTGGCCTGGGAAAGGCTGCTACGTTCATCCTGTGAAGATGCTGCTTTTATGACATCCCTTCCGCTCAGAACCTCCTGACTCCTGGCGAACTGTCATCCCAGGTTTCTCCCAAGGCTAGACCTACGGCGGCTGCCTTCGGCTTCCTTGCCCACCGTTTCCTCCCTAGGCTGGGGAGGAGCTGTCCTTAATCATGGGGCTTCGCTCGCTCTGTTCTGAGCCCTCTGTTGCCTCTTCCTGTTTGTCAGGAGGGAATCCTGCTCTTCCAAAACTTAGGTCAAGGCTTACCTTTTCCACAAGCCTTCCTTGCTGTACTGAGTTTGATAGAAAATGCCATTACCCCCAAATTGTTCTGGTGAAGATTGAGCTTTATTTCTCATCGGCATGTAAGTTCAGAGAGAGGCATTCCCGGTGGCGTGGGGGCTTCATGAAGGCATCAGGGTCCGAGGCTCCCTGTTTCACCGTCCCTGGGGAGTGGCCCTTGTCCTCGTGGGCCAGGATGGCTGCTATAGCTTTAGCCATCACATCTGTGTTGTGGTAGCAGGATGGAGGAAGCATCTAAGAGTACTCAGTTAAAAATAGGAGTCCACGGGGCTGCTGGGTGGCTCAGTCAGTTAAGCGTCTAACTTCAGCTCAGGTTATGATCTCACTGTTTGTGTGTTCGAG
This sequence comes from Crocuta crocuta, assembly GCF_008692635.1. Lineage (NCBI taxonomy): Eukaryota > Metazoa > Chordata > Mammalia > Carnivora > Hyaenidae > Crocuta > Crocuta crocuta. Next base: position 7,827,731 of record NW_027528417.1, read on the forward strand.
CCCCACATCAGGCTCTGTGCTGACAGCTCAGAGCCTGGAACCTGCTTCAGATTCTCACACAGCCCTTGCCATCCAGGAACCCCTGTCGCTTACCGTCACACTCACGTATGTCTCTTCTTGCTGGAAAACCCAGTGGGTCAGACAGGAGACGGTCCTGAGGGAGTGAGCTCTGAGTTCCAGCCCCAGCTGGCCAGTGACTACGTGGGTGATGAGGCTCAGACACCCACCTCCCGGGTAGCAGTGAGGACGAGATGCTGCCATTCTGCAGAGCAGTCAGCCCAGTGCTGCTCTGTCGCCTGATCCGGGGGCAGCCCTCCCAGCTGCTGGCTAGGTCTGATGGCTGTGTTAGTTGAACCCAGGAAATCCTACCGGAGTTCTCCGTGATCTGCCTCTCTCCTATAAACCCCGTCTTCCTCCGCATGAGGCTGAGTTGCTCAGTCCCCAGATGACAAGTGAGTGCTTTCCACACTTACAGCAATTGTTGGATTCCAGGAGGAGCGAGTGCTGAGGACTAAGGCAGCTGGACAGACGTGGAGACTCTTTGTGCCCACTGGGGCATTTCCAGGGTTTCTGCACGGGCAGAACTGAGTGGCTTTGAAAAGATGAGAACCTCAGCTCCTACTTGGGGCTGGAAAGAAGCGTTAAGACCTCCGTGCTGGCACTCTTCCGGAGGAAACTATTGACAAACAGGTGACACTGAAATGCAGCTTCTCCAGCTTGTCAGAACAGCAGGCACCTTGCATATGAATGAAACCTGAATGAGTTAGACAGTCTGGGAAAGAGGCAATTAGGGAAACATGTCCTGAAATGAGAGGCTCTTTGGAAAGATAGGAAAAGGGGCGCCTGGGTGGCCCAGTTGGTTAAGTGTCTGATTCTTGATTTCGGCTCAGGTCACGATCTCACGGTTCCTGAGTTGGAGCCCTCCGTTGGGCTGTGTGCTGACAGTGCAGAGCCTGGTTGGGATTTTGTGTCTCTGCCTCTCCCCTGCTCGTGGGTGTGTGTGTGTGTGAGCACAGATGAGCACTTTCTCTCTCTCTCTCTCTCAAAATAAATAAACATTAAAAAAAAGGATAGGCTGACATTTTATACTGTAGAATATAGAGAACAGTGTTATATAACAAACACACTTACTAGTGGAAGTCTTTTAAATTATAATATATGCTTAAGAAATAACTGTAGTATCTTTGTGTATCAACGCATGCTTCTCATGAGAAACCTCAGTCTTTGATCTGTAGGAAAGATGGTATTATTGTACCCTATACAACAGACTCTGGATAATTTCACAGATAATAACACCGATAATATGTTAAAATATAAGGCAAAACCCATAACATAGGTCAGGGATCATCCGACAGATAAAACACACTGATATATGGGTGATTGGTAAATGCTCTGAGGGCCTTGATGAGCAGATGAAATATTCAGGCTTTGGACATCAGTAATCCCTCACCATTTTCTTACTGGTTTCTGTTCCCATAGATCATTTTTCAAAAGACAGATAATCACATTTTTTTTTTGCAATTAAATGGAGATAGAATTTACATGCCATAAAACGCACCCCTTTAAAATAGTTCATTGGATTTTAATATTCCCAAGATTGTTCATGAGCACTAATTCCAGAACATTTTCATCACCCCCAAAAGAAACCCCGTACCAATTAACAGTCACTCCCCAGCCCCTTTTTTATCTCACACTGGCAAGTGTGAAACCTCCTTCTAGTTTATAAGTTTGCCTGTTCTGAACATTTCATAGTAACGGACTCATTCATTACTATGTGTGACCTGTACCTGGTTTCTTTCTGTCAGTATTCCATCCTATTTTGTGGTTGAATAATATTCCATTGTGTGGACATGCCACATTTATCCATTCATTAATTGATGGACATTTGGATGGTTTCCACTTTTTGGTTATTGTGATTAATACTGCTGTGAACATTTGTTGATGAGTTTTTATGTGTATATATATGCGTTCAGATCTCTTGGGTATATATCCAGGCATGGAATGCCTAGGTCGTCTGTTAACCTTTGAGGAAATGCTAGACTGTTTTCCAAAGCAGCTACACCATTCTTCATTCCTCCCAGCAGGGTATGAAGGGCCCAGTGTCTCCACATCCTCACCAGCACTTGTTGCCCTTTTTTTTGGTTAATGTTTATTTATTTTGAGAGTGGCTTGGGGGTGCAGGAGTTGGGAGGTGCAGAGAGAGAGGAGAGAGAGAATCCCAAGCAAGCTCCACACTCACGGTGTGGAGCCCAGCACAGGGCTCGATGTCACAAATGGTGAGATCATGACCTGAGCCAAAATGAACAGTCAGAAGCTCAACCAGATGAGCCACCCAGGGGCCCCTGATTGTCTGTCTTTCTGATCATAGCCTTTCTTGACTGTGTGAAGTATCATCTCATTGTGGTTTTGATTTGCATTTTCCTAATGACTACTGGTGAGATGATTACATATTGATAAGGACAACTGCGTGAATGTATTTGCTATTTTTCCTATGTGTTTACCGAAATGCATTTTGCAAGAAAAGCCAAGTGTCTTGACTCTCCCCTCCCCACCTGGAAAGATGTTATAGCATCTCGGGAAACACTTGTATTCTGAAGCTTACAGTTGAGAAACTTCTGCTGTGTGTGGTAATGCCCCTACAATCAATGAGGTGGTGTGACTTGTATGAAGACTCGATTAGGAAAATAGTTGTAACGCTTGTTCAGCGCTTTAGCGTTTATAAAAGTGCTTTTACAAACATCTCATTTGAGCATCACTGTGACAGGCAAGGAGCCCTCGAGGCTGATAGGTCAGGTGACTTACTTGAGCTCCCAAACAAAGTCATGGGCTGGACTGTGTGACATGCCTTTAGGGAGGAGTTGACACCCACCAGAGTGGGAGCCACTAAGGGCTGGGCCGTAGCCCACCTCACTCTCTGTACCAAGCCCCTGCCCAGAGGCCCCAGTTACATCAATCTGAACAAAGACCGAGCTTGCTGCAAGGGCAGAGTAAGCCCCCCTTGCCTTCCCAGAACACTGCAGAATCACCAAGCTTTGGAACTGGAAGGAAACTCTGAATCTCTGGGTGCATTGTCGTCCCAGTGAGGTGACAGACGGGGATGGACCAGGTAGTGACTTAATCAGTGCCGCACAGAGCTGGGGTTAGAATCTGCCCCGGCCCTTCTGTCTTCTGTGTGGGCATCCGTGTTATCAGCAGCCTCTGCACCCTTTTTGGGAGAGGGGGTTGAGAGCCAGCTCACCCTTCCCCAACCCCTGCAGAACTTGCCAGCTGCTGGCCCCGGGTTCACCCGTTCCAGGGGGCCTCACTGCACTGTGTCCCCGCTGATCTTTCCGGCTGGGGGGGTGGGGGGTGAGGCCGGAGTCCTGCTGGTTGTTGGGGGCTAGCCTTCCAGCAGCCTTGTGCCTGAGCGGGACCTAGGGGTCGGTCCCAGGGGAGCTGTATCCCTGGAGGGAACCCATGTGGTGTGTCCATTGCTCAGCGGAATGTGCTGGAGGGAGCTCTCTCCAGAGTGAGCGCGCAGGTCTCCAGGCCAGGAGCTCAAGAGGTGGAGTAGCTACAGGAGTGCAGCCCACACTGGGCCACCAGCCTCCCTTGACTGTCCCACCTCTTTCCTGAGACCCAGTAAGGGGCGATGTGGCGTCCCCTCCCAGGCCTGAGGAGCCGCGTGTGGCTCTCCACGCGGCCACTGGAGGGCGCCCTTGCCCCGTGTTTGCTCGGCTGGGCCCGCCCGGAGCCAGCGCGCACTGCCCTCCCACCGCGGAAGCCCGGGGCGCATGCAGAGCGTGCCCCCCCACACCCCCCGCCCTCTTCCCCAGGTTTTAGAAAGGAAGACTGAAATGGAAGGGAGTCTGCCTGGCGATCGTGGGCAGTCATTTCCTTCCTGGACCCGGTGCAACCCTGCTTTGATGAGGCCCTTTGAAAAAGGTGGATGAAACAGAGGCTGGATGGTTGCATCCGGATGGAGGAGACATCTGTGCTTCTTGGCCTCACAGTCCGAGGGACCGGTGTGGACGGGGGCGGCGGCGGGGTGTCTGCGCATCCGGAGCCGCCCCCTGCCTGCCCTGTCCCCACCAAATGACCCCCAGCCGGGCCCTGCCCGCAGCTTCTCGGCTTCCCGGGGTGCATCCACCTGGATCCGCATCCCACCTGGATCCGCATCCCACCTAGTGTGGGTGGGCCCTCTGGGGGAAGGGAGGCGGCCCGCCCCTTAGAAAGGGGAAGGAGCAGCCCCTCTTCCGCACCTGAGAGACAGCTTGGGCTCAGTCTGCCCCCCAGGTGTCCTGGCACGTGGTGGAAAGTTGGGGCCGTGGTCGGAGTGTCCAGCCTTGAGAGCCCGGCTTGGTGGGGAGCCGCCGCCGCCCTTCTGCTGGGGCGGTCACTGTGTCCCCATCACTTGACTGCACGGAGCGGGCTTTTTACTGGAGGCAGCGCTATGCACCCACCCCCACCTTCGGTGCTCCTTCTGGGCAGCGGAGCCAGGCCCTGTGCGCTGGAACAAAGCCTGCTATTAACATAATGTGCTTTAAATTAAAGCCATTTGTTTTACGTATTGGGGTGATTACTGTTAAGCAGCCTCATGCAGTCATCTCCCTGGAGGTGGGTCGGAGTGTCCCTGGAGGCCGGCGTCTGTTGCCCTGCGCTGGTGCCGCCAGCCTGGGAGCACATCAGTGGCCTCTGGCCCCTCTGGCCTCCTCTTCCTCTGCTGGCTGGAGCTCACCCCCCCTTCTGCCGCGAGCAGAGGCTGTCCTGTGCCGGCCGCGCAGGAGCCCAGGGCTGGGAGTCTGTGACAGTTGAGAACAGTGTGGCCCTGGATATAACCCCCTGACCTCTTCCCCTCGGACGTGATCTTACAGGTGGCTGTGAGATGAAACGAGGCAGCTGGAGGCCTGGCACGTGGCAGGTGGCTGGCTGGTAAACGGTGGCTGCTACTAATGGCCCTAAGGATGCGCGTTGGGGGAGGTACTCTTTCCGCGTCATTGTAGAAAGCACAGTGCTTACTGGTTCAGTGGAGCCAGCTTGCAAAACCGCATTCTGCCCAGGTTTAGTTCATGACGTCTTCGTCTGTCTCATTTTGCTGTAGCAAAAATACAATAGACTGGGTGGCTTAAAACAAAAGAGATATTGCTTTTTTTTTTTAATGTTGTATTTATTTCTGAGAGAGAGACAGAGACAGCGTGAGCCTGGGAGGGTCAGAGAGAGAGGGAGTCACAGGATCTGAAGCAGGCTCCAGGCTCTGAGCTGTCAGCACAGAGCCTGATGCGGGGCTCGAACCCATGAACTGTGAGATCATGACCCGAGCCGAAGTCGGACGCTCAACCGACTGAGCCACCCCGGTGCCCCAGAAATATTTATTTCTCACAGTTTTGGAGGCTGGAAGTCCAAGACCAAGGTGCCAGCCAAGGCCCTCTTCTGGGTTGTAGACTGCCAACGTCTTGCTGTGCCCGCACGTGGGGTGTCTTCTAAGGGCACTAATCCCATTCGTGAGGACTCCCCCCCCCATGACCTAATCAACCTCCAGAAGGCCAAGGCCCCGCCTTCAAACAGCATCATGCTGGGATTTAGGATTTCAAATCCTAAATGAACAAATCCAGCATGAACATTTAGTCGGTAGCACAGGGTGCCCTCTGGTCTTCTGAGTCTTCTTAGTGTCCCAGACTACAGTGTTCTCTCCCTTTCTGATCCTCCTCTCCAACCCCCCAACTGCTCTTCACAATGCACTGTGTACCCCCCGCCCCCCCTCCCCCAGCACACTGGATACCAGCCTCATTTGGTGTTCAGTTGTGCCCATGCTTTCTCTTTCCCGCTGGGAGGACGAGGCCCCGGTCTTCTTTCCCTTCCCCAGCGTGCCTAGCACATGCCGGGCTCTGGGCAGATGCTCAGCAAATGCCAGCCTGACTTGGCCTGTGTTCTGGAGTGGGTGGTGGTGTTTCCTGTTAGGGAGGGAAGCTGGAGTGTGTGCTTTATGGGGCACATGCGGTGTAGGCAACATGGATGAGCCTACTGTGTCTTCTGAGAGATGGAGTCCTCTCTATGAATGTTCCTTTCTAGAAGTCTCTAGAAGGTCCCATTTCAAACTTGTTTGTAGTAAACTGTGAGCATTATTCAGGTTTATTTGTCTCTCTTTAATGGTGTTTGGCTTGTTTTTGTGGCCTGATAGCACACAGTAATTGTTCGTAAAGTTTTTGAGAATTCTGTCAAGTAATAAACTGTAAGTGATTCTGAAAAGCCTACTGGAGAGACCCACATATCCCCAGAGCTTGCTCATATCCCTTGTTCCCACCCATTCCTTCTAGCAGGGTCTTGGGCCTTGCCCTTTGTGGCTCATACTCCATTGAGCACTGTGAGGGGCCCTTGCTCTTGCTAGGTCATCACTGCAGTCGAGGATGCAGGCTCTGTGCAAGCTGCCCAGATGGCCAGGCTCCTTGAGTCCTGGTCAGTGTGGGAGTCAGAGGTGCTTTGTAGGCTTTGCCAGATGGACAAGTGGATTAGTCACTACTTGAAAACCCTATGCTGGGTGGCTCAGTTGGTTAAGTGTCCGACTTTGGCTCAGGTCACGATCTCATGGTTCATGGGTTCGAGCCCCACATCGGGCTCTGTGCTGACAGCCAGCTCAGAGCCTGGAGCCTGTTTTGGATTCTGTGTCTCACTCTCTTTCTGACCCTCCCCTGCTCATGCTGTCTCTCTCTCTCTCAGAAATAAATAAAAAACATTAAAAAAAAAAAAAAAAGAAAGAAAACCCTGTGCAGGATTAGGCATAGTTCGAGCTTTACTCAGGGTGCCCCAGACCACTTACTATCTGGTGGGGGGGGCAGGTAGACATAGGGCTGGGGATTCCAGGTGTGCCCGAGCCTGGCTTTGTGGGGATAGAGGGCCTGTCTGTGGCAGGCAGGGAGCTTTGGGGATGGGCATGCATAGTAAGTTGGGAGGATGTGCCCCCCAGTCTTACGGAGGGGGAAACTGAGGCAGCTGGAGCAACAGACTGGCCTTGTCTCTTGTACCTGCAGGAGAGTCGTGACCAGGAGAAGGGCCACCTGGCTGAGTGAGGCTTGTCTTTCTGGCTGGTTGGCAGTGGTCAGACATAGCCAGGGCCATCGGGACTCCAGAACAGTCAGAAGGAGCCATTGAGCCTGTGCCAGCCTGTGCCAGCCTGGCCGCCTCTCACAGTGCTCTGCCTGCAGTTTTGGTGCACCCTGAGCCGTTCATGCCTCCGGGACTTTGCTCAGTCGCTTCCTCTCCTGGAACACCCATCCTTCCCTTCTTTATCTGCTTAGCTTTTTACTCTTCAAGATTAAGCTCTGGTGGATTCCAACTGTGTGGGAAGCCAGTTCTGACCGTCTCTGGGTTGACCTTCTCCTCTGAGCTCCCGCTGTGCTGAACTTGGCCTCTTCGTAAGCTCTGGAGGCCAGGGCTGTGTCTTCCTTCACTCTGTGTTTCCGGGATATAGTAGAGCCCAGGGCCCTGGGTAGAGTGAGACTGCACAAGTTTGTTGAACAGAGGAGGTAATTTGCCAGCATATGTGGGCGCTGAAGTATAAATACAGGCTGCAGGGATGTCTCCTGGGGCCTCTGGGAAGCTAGGAGTGGGCTGCTCGGCATCCGTGCTCCTCTCCGACATTCTGTCAGCATGTGTCTGGCCAACATTTGGAGTCCTTGGCCATCTGTCCTTGGCCTCTTGATTTAAAGAAGATTTCCTTGTAGCTTTTAATATAGGTTCTCCACACAGGAAGCTGTCCAACCTGAGACCAGCTGGGAAGAGCCAGGTGTGTTTGGGAGATTCTTTTTGGGTTTCAGATCTATCTCCCTTGTATTACTAAGAAGAGCTACCGATGCTGGTGTAGGGGAAGTGGAAGGGGCTTGGCTTGTGTTTCTGTCCTGGGGCTTTTGCTTACTTAGCTCTTGCACCTTATTCAGGTAGAGAGGGAGCGTAGGGTTACTGCAGATGCCCTTGGCCTGCCCAGAGCCCCCGACTGCTAGGCAGTGCCTGGGGCCGACACTTGGAGCTGAGGTGTGGTGGGCAGAGTCCTGACCAGGTATCACGCTCTAGGGTTCTAGTGCTGTCTCTGACCCTGGATTCCATTGACAAGGCCTTTCAGTGCCTCTGAGCCTCAGTTTCTCATCTGTAAGATGGATAGGGACGTTTCAGCCCTGAATAATATTCCGTGGCTCTCTTACTGGCTTGTGGAAGCTGGGTGCTAGAAAGTGTCAAGGGACAAGGTCCTTTCTAGACCTTTCCTGAGTGAGACGGTAAGAGATGGGGGTGGGTCTTGAAGCCACGGTTCACCTCTTTCTGGGGTAGTTCCCGGAACGGCTCTGACCAGGTCCTCCTTGCTGACTCTCCGCCCCCCCCCGGGAGATACTGATTGGCATCTCGGCCTCTACCCCTGGCTTGGAGTGTGGAGTCATGCGAGCTCTCTCAGACGTTTACTGACAGCCGTTGCCACCATTTCAGGGGCGGGCGCCGTGCCACAGATCTCCCCTCGCTCTCCTATTTAATCCTCAGAGTGATCAGACCTGTGAGGAGGGGGGTATTCTCCCCTGGGAAGAGGTTTCACAGATGAGGGTCCTGAGCCCGAAGCGGGTTTAGTAGCTTGCTGGGAGCCACACAGCTCAAGGGCTGAGCAGTCTTCCTGCCTCTTAAGTACTCGGCCTTTGTGCCTGTGATGTCTGTTGAGTTTGGTGGGTCATCCTGGCCTCTCCAAGGGGGAGTGCTCTGTGAGGGCTGCGACCCCCGATCCCCGGAGGCGTGGCGCCCCGCTGCTTGCTGCCCGCTGGGGCCTTGCACACGTGACGTCTTCCCCTTCTTCCCTTCTGGGGGAACCTCAGAGCCTGTGCACATCTTCCTCCTCCAGGTTCTGCCCTGTAGAGCCTCTGAGCGAGCCCGTCTCAGAGGACCGTGATGCTCGCAACCCGCCTCCCCGGTTTGGCGGCAAGTCACAGGAGGCCGCGCTGGAGAGAACCGGGACGAGTTGTGTCGTCCTGTCCCTTCGTGTTACCTACGAGGAAACTGGGGCCCAGAGAGGCCGAGCGACTTGCTCGAGGCCGCTCAGCTGGTCAGTGGACAAGAGGTCTGGGACGCAGGTCTCCTGCCCCCGCTGTGTCCCTGCCTGCCTGCCCTTTTGTGTGTTTCGGAGGCCAGTCCTGGGTTGTGCTGGTCGCTGTAGGCGTGCTTGTCTGCTGTTTTGGTTCTTAGCCAGACCGATTTTGGGGGCCTCGCTCACCTGTGGCCACCCCGCACATGGCGTTTACAGCGTGCAGTGCTGGTGAAGCCTCCACATGGTGGGGGGGGCCTTCGGGGTGCAGTGCGCGTGTGCTCCCCCCCATCCCCGGCTCCGTCTGGAGTGGGGGCGGGCATGCCTTTCTTGAGTGAGTATGGTGCTGACTGTGGGTGGGTCTGGGTTGAGCTGCAGCCTCCCCTCGAGGAGGCGGCAGGTAATGGTTTGCCTTCTCTGAGCTCCTTCCTGACCTGCGCAGGGGGCGCGATACCACCTGCCTCAAAATGCCGTGGGGCTGGGATGAAAGGGCCTGTCTGTGCCCCGCACATACTGGGTGTCTGCCGGGGACCTTGGGCGTGGCTGCCCTGTCCCCCCGAATCCTGTCCAGGTCTGTGTCCTGCCCTCCAGCAGCCAGACCCCGCCCAGGCCCAGCCCTCCAGGACCGCCATCTCGTGAGTCTGCCCTGTTGGCCTGCGGCTGCTCGGCCAGTGTCACAGGTCAGAGCCCACTGCGGGTGGCCATGCCTAAGTTGGCTGCAGGGATGCTGAGGTTTGCCTCCTAAAAGGGCCGGTCTGGCACAGAGATCCTCTATATCCTGTGTACGTGCCAAGTAAGAGCCAAATGGTCACCGAGCCCAGTGGAAAAGGAATAAGCTTTCTGCTCAAGAGAATGGCTCCTGGGGAGGAGACAGTGACTTGGAAATACCCCAGGAGGGAAGTGGACCAGTGCCCTGTGGTTGTTATTTCAGTGGGACTTTGGTCTTGGGTCCCTGGGGCTGGGGTGCTGGAGAACTGGCCGTCCTTGGTCAGCCACTGCTGACATCTGAGTCATAGCTGGAATCTTGGTCCCGATCGCCCAGCCGGGGTCTGGCTATGTCTGCGGAAGGGGGGGGGGGGCAATGGATGGGGCACGTGGGCTGCCCTCTGGGAGCATGGCACACAGTGCCCGCGCCTCGGGGACACCGTGGGGCCTCCCTGGTGTGAGCTGATGGCAGGCCCCACTGTGACTTGTCTGAAGTGCCATTTCCAAGTGTGCCGGTTTAAACCTCAACTCGGCTAGCGACTCCCTTCCTCTGGGAAGAGCAAAGAGCTGCACGGCGAATTGAGGTTAGTGCGCAGAGGACATAAGATGTTGATTCCGTTGACCTGTCTGTTCTTTAGACTCACGGAGCAGCTTTTGCTTTGATCAGAAACATGCACGACGGAAGTTATGTACTTACCTGGCTCGCTCAGAGAGTTGTTAGACTGTGAGAACAAATGCGAAATGGAAACATTTCTCTTTACCTAAAGCAAAAGCTGTGTCTCAAGCAGCTCGCTCCGGGAGATGGAATAGGGCCCTGCTGCTTAACCTCTTGGTTTCTGGAGCTGTTGACTCCTGAGCCCTTTTCTGTGACAGGTGCAGCATCTGGAATGGATTTATGGAAGTCTTTGAGGGGCTTGTTATAGCCTGGAATTAGGGAAGGGGATTCTCACTGCCCCATGAGAGCATTCCATTCGAGTAATCTGCCTGGTCCCTGGGCCGTGAGGTGAGGTCGGGGTGAGAGAGTGAGCAGCCGGGGTGGGGTGGGGGAGCGGGCAGGCAGGTGGGATCAGGGAGCTGACCCCCCTGAGAGCCCTTTGTGACCTGCTTCTGTTAGAGTATAAAACTATGCATCTAATTCTGCCAAACCATCTTTATCTTCCGTGGTGCTTCTGAGCCTTGCCCATGCTGCGGGGCCCACGCGTGATGGCGCCGCTCGAGAACATTTTCCCATCTTGCTGTCTTAGCTCGTGTTTATTGTCTGGTTGTAGTGCATTATTGTTACATTTCTTTAGTAAACTCTTCTGGGAGTTTCTGTTTTTTCACACTCTAAATAAGCCACAGAGAACCTCTCTGTGTGTGTGGTGTTTCTCTTCTTTTGAATCGTTCCCTGGAGCTCTTCCTCGACTCTCTGTAAGGGGCACCTCACGGCCTGGAGTGGTCTTGTGCCCACAAGTTCTGTCTGAAAATCAGGACCCAGCAGTAATGCTCCTCAGGTGCCCAGTCTATCAGCTTTCTATCCTACGTGGTTTTTCACCTAATTTACTTTCTGCAACCCCCCTTTCTCTCCTCTTAGTATTGTCTTCTCTTTTTTTAGTATTTTATTTTTTATGCATTGAAAATTTAACTTATGACACATCAAAATGGAGAAAAATCCCGGAAAAAAATGTAACAGATTATGTTTTTACTATGTGGGTTAAGTAGGTGCTAAAGCATTGTGCTATATTTGCTTCAGATTCTTTTTTAAAACTTTAAAAAATTTTTTTACATTTATTTATTTTCAAGAGACAGAGAGAGGCAGAGCCCAAGTGGGGGAGGGGCAGAGAGACTGAGACACAGAATCTGAAGCAGGCTCCAGACTCTGAGCTGTCAGCACAGAGCCCGATGTGGGGCTCGAACCCACGAACCGCGAGATCATGACCTGAGCCGAAGTCAGACGCTCAACCGACTGAGCCACCCAGGAACCCCCAGATTCTTTTTTTTTCTAAGAAATAAAATATATCAGGGGCGCCTGGGTGGCTTAGTCGGTTAAGCGTCTGACTTTNAGAAATAAATAAAACATTAAAAAAAAAAAAATATATCTAGCTTAAAGCTCGCTCCTATTTCTTTCCCCACTTCCCCCTCCAGAGGTGTTCATTATCACACACGAGAAGGTGGTGAACTTTGTGGAGTTGGTGGCTTTTACCACATATATATGTGTCCCTAAAAAGGTTTATGTCTATTTTTTATTGCTTTCTTTATTTTAAACAGTTATAAAAATTCTCTCTATATATCCTTTTGATCCTTATTTTTCTCATTTAATGTATGGTTTCGGGATTTATCTGAGCCGATACGCGTGGGTCTTGTTCATGCGTTTTAACTGCTCTGTAGGGTTTCCCGCGGGCAGACCTGTTTATCCGTCTCCCCGCGAGGAGGTGACTGAGCGCTTCCCGTTTTGTCACCGCAAGCCTCGCCGCGGTGAACGTCAGGTACGTGTCTGCATGTTCAGACGTGCTCGGGTTTCTGCAGGGCCCACACGTGGACAGGTGTCTCCTGGTCAGGAGTCCGCATGTCCCAGGTCCCTTACGCCCCTGTCGGGGGGGGGGGGGGCGCCTTCCCCCCCGCCTTCTCCCCGGCGCCCGGCGTCTGCTGCCTTTGTGTCAGGAGGTGGAAGCTTGGGGGCCGCTTTGGGAATCGGATGGGAGGGACACTTAGAGGGCGAACTTGAGGGCGAACCTGAGCCTTAGTGCCGGCCCACGCGTTCTGGACCAGTGTTCGCCAGCGTCTTCAGCTCAGAGGTGGAGGACCCTTTTCCTGAGTCTCCCCGCCACCCCTGTGCTGCCGTCTGAGCTGGCACAGGGCTGGTGCTGGGGCAGGGACTTGCCGTGTGACCCGGGGAGAGCCTCTCTCCCCTCCCCGGGCCTCAGTTTCCCTGTCTGAACAGGAGGGTTGGATCACCGACCCATGCGGCCTCCTGGCTCCATGCACGTTGCACTCCCACTTGTACTTCCGCGATTAGCAAAGTGGCCTCCCCTTTCCTAGCCATGGGCCACTGGCCGCTGAGTGGGGGCGGGGGGTGTCTGAGTGGGAATTGGGGGCCCGCCTTGCAGGGCGGCAGTGGCCTGATGCTCCCCGATGACTGGTCTTTTTCCCTGTGGTGTGACTCCATCTCCTCAGGGAAGTAATCTGTGTTCTCATACAGTCTGAGGGGAGATCCTCAGATCCCAGGAACTTAGGGACAAAGCAGATTAATACCAGCAGAGGCGAAGCCCCGGGCTGCTGCTGGTCCTTGGGGGACGCTCAGGAGAGCCAGAGCGAAGGAGCACTGCTTTCCTTGTGATGAGCATGTTTTTTTTTTTTTTTTTTAAATTTTTTTTTTTTTTTATTTTTAGGAGAGAGAGAGACAGCGTGAGCAGGGGAGGGTCAGAGAGAGAGGGAGTCACAGACTCTGAAACAGGCTCCAGGCTCTGAGCTGGCAGTCAGCACAGAGCCCGACGCGGGGCTCGAACCCACGAACCGCGAGATCATGACCTAAGCGAAAGTCGGACGCTTAACCGACTAAGCCACCCAGGCGCCCCTGAGCATGTTTAAGGTCCATATAGCTGCAGTGTGGCCGCTCTGTGAAACCTTCCCTGAGCCATGCTTACTACGAGCCGGATAGGTGCCAACACTGCCCCAGGTCATTGGTACATGCTGGGTGTGTCAATGGACAAAAGAGGCAGAACAGGTCAAATGTCCTGCCTTTGTGGAGCTCACATTCTGGCGGGAAGGGGATTCAATGAGCTAATAACATTTGTCTGCTTTGCTGCCTGGACAGAGGCTCAAAAAGGTCTAGGTTTCATTTCATCTGTTTCTTGTTCCGTGATAATCACATGGGGAGATGGTGCCGTGTTCTGGGAGGTGAGTGAGTTACACAGCCCGTTAGTAGGCTGAGAGGCCTCAGCAGTGTGGGCAGTCACGGTTTCTAGTTGACAGGCAGGGACGCCGTCACTGAGAAGGTGGCGTTTGAGCAGAGGCCTGAAGGAGTGGAGCTGGTCATGCAGCCGTGACCATGAGGGGGAGTCCAGGCCAGGGCGGCAGGTGGCCTGCTGTGGCAGCGGGTTGGTGACGGGAGGGGCTGCTGCTGGGTGATCAGTGGAGAAGGCCCACTCTGGCCGCTGTGTGGAGGACAGAATGAAGGGGAGGCCCGTTCGGAGGCCGGTGTCCTGGCCCGGGGGACCGAGGATGGTGGCTGGAGCAGGTACATGCCGTGGGGCTGGGGGGAGTGCGGGGTTCGGGACCCTCCGGGGAAAGGGTGCTCAGCACGACAAGGCTTTCTGCACTCATTCAGGGACAGCCTGTGGCCTCCGGAAGGCCGCAAAGTCAGTGGGGCTCCGCCCGCCCTCCATGAGGGACTAAAAGAAGAAGAAAGGTGGAGTGAGGGCAGTCCCCGGTGACTGGCAGGTTGCTCGCATTCTAGAAAGGCCCGGGCTCAGATCTGACCTCAGCCATCCAGCAGGCTGCCTTGGACAGGCGACGTCCCTTTATGGAGGGCATGGTCATGGCAAGGGTTGGATGAGCTCACGTCTGTCCACGCTGCTGCTGATACACGTTTCACCTCATTTCCTGGTGGAGCCACGATGCACACCAGTGCCTGGCTGGCGGGTTAGGGGGGTGTGGCACCCTGATGCGCCACGATGGGGGCCGGCCCCTTGGCGTTACAGGGGGGTGGCTGGAGGGGCCCCGGAGGAGACAGGAGGCTTCCACTTCTGACGCCAGCCAGGCCGACCGTGGGGAAGGTCACAGCTCAGGCTGTGAGCACCTCCAGGCGGGCCGGGCTGTGCTTGGCATTTTAAACACATCATCTCACCCACGAGAAGACGTGATGCACACGGAGCAGTGTCACCAGAGTCAGGTCATTTGAATGTTTCCTTCACGGTTTTTGCCCAAATCCCATAACTGCCTGGCCCCTTACCTACTTAATGTGTATTTTAAACCGGCTCCTCTTCTTTAAATCTTTTTCCTCATCCTCTCCTTAGGTGATAGCTGTGAAATCATAGCTCCAGGAGTGTTTTTGCCAATTTTCTAGTATTTTACGTATCAAAATCAGTCCATCAGTATTAAAGGGAGTGGTCTGCATGCCCCTTAGAAGTCTCTTTTGTGCCCCCCTCCCCTCCCACCCAAGGAATTCACCGTAGCAGCTAGGGAAGCCCTGGACAGAGCGTTTCGTGAAACCTAGAAAAGCTGGCAAATGGTGGGTTGGGCACCAGCTCTGGCCCCTGCCAGAGAGCCGGGGGGGGAGTGGGGACCTTGTGAGACAGGCTCCCTTCCTGGGCCCCCTTCCTGACTGCTGGGTAGAAGCTGAGCTGGCTAAGTGCGCCCCTTTCGGTGTCACTCCTGGTAAGACTGCAGTGTTCTTTGGGAGGTCAGAGGCGATAGGAGACTGTCACCCAAACAGAACAAACGAAGGAATCTGGTGAAGAAGAGCCGACTGAGCTCCAGTCCGTGGACTTCTCAGTGAGTCGACAGACCAGGCAGTGCACCCAGAGGGCTTCCCGGCACTATCCCGATGCTGTGATTCTCTCTCTCTCTCCATCACTCTCATCCTTTGGTGGCTGCTTTCCGTCCGTCCCATACCGTTTCTCATCTTTCGGGGTGGAAGACATTATATTGTAGAAAATTGGCTTCTACTGTCAGAATATATAGCGTCACATGTTAAAGTACCAAACCTCCTAACTTGTAGAAGAGGTAAGTTAAGGAATGACGGTAACCGCTAGGTAAGGACTGCTTTAAAGAGATCACTGAACGTCTGCATTAGTGAGTGCTGGGAAAGATGGCGAGTGACAAGGGCATTGGTTTTGAGTGCTGTGTGTTGAGGGCGGGAGCTCTGGAGGCCCCGAGGCAGGTGGCGAGTGGCGAGGTGCACCCGGCTGGATGCGCTCGCTGTGCTGTGGAAACTACAGAAGTCTGGTGATGGAGCCCCGCAGCTGTGTCAAGAGTATCTGGAAGGTCGGGGCGCCTGGGTGGCTTAGTCGGTTAAGCGTCCGACTTTCGCTCAGGTCATGATCTCGCGGTTCGTGGGTTCGGGCCCCGCGTCGGGCTCTGTGCTGACTGCCGGCTCAGAGCCTGGAGCCTGTTTCAGTCTGACTCCCTCTCTCTCTGACCCTCCCCTGCTCACGCTGTCTCTCTCTCTCTCTCCTAGAAATAAATAAAACATTAAAAAAAAAAAAAAGTGTCTGTAAGGTCACGAAGCCACGGTCTGATGTCACTTTTTTTTTTATTGCTTCCATATTTCTTTTGCAGTCGCCGTATCGTTCCTTCATAGTCAGCCTCAGAGGAGTGTTGGGGCCACTCCTCTGTCCCTCTTCCCTCCTCTCCATGTGTTCGCCTTCCAGGGACGTGGCTCTTTCCCAGTGGTTTGCCGTGGTTCCTCGGGCCATCCTGGAAATTCCCCGGGAGGGCCCGGGTGTTTGAAGGCCTGCAGAGCAGAGCACCTAGAAGACACTGCAACCTTTTCCCTGTCAGCCTCACAGCCTGTACGTGCTGCTACGCTAGTAAGGCCTTTATCTCTTTACCTGCTGGCCAGAGACCCCCTTCCCGCTGAGGGCAGGAGCACAGCGCAAGGCAAAGGGTAAGAAAAGTGGGCGCAGCCACACTGGGCACGCGGAGGGCACCGTGTCCAGTTCCTGAATCCGGGTTCCTCTCTCCTCCTGTCACGGGGGCCTGCTCTTCCGTGGGGCTGACGCTTGATTCCTGTCAGGGGCTCTTGAGTCAACGGAGAACGGACAAGACTCTCGAACATGGCGCAGGTGAGGAGAGCTGGAGAGGGGGCCCTGGCACGGGGGTGAGACTGTAGAGTCCTCCCCTCCCTCCCCCGCCGGGGCACTGGACCCAACCAGCACCCTGAGGCCGTCTGATGGGCACCGAGTCCCCCGGTGGCGCTGCTCACGCTGCCTGAGGAGGGCCTGTGGNGATTCTTGAGCTTTCCTGCGAACTGACTCGCGCTGTCTGGGCCGAGGACCCGGGAGTCTGCACACGGCAGTTGGAGAGCCTGGGATCCCAAGTACCCTCCTGACGGTGGGGCATGTCCGGCCCTCACTCACCTGCCGTCCGGCCATCTTTTCTGAGGTGCTGGACCTGTTTCTTTCGCAGCGCGTTTCCTCCTTGCCGTCCCTTCCCTGGCCAGCTCGAGGTCTTGGAGAAACGGACTCTGCTGAAATCCTGTAGGGAATCTTGCAGGAGTCCCAGCACGTTCACTGCAGGTCTGGTTATCTGGAAACTTCTGACGGTGCAGGAAGTGTGAGGTGGAGACGGGGGTCGGGGAGGGAACCAGACGAAACGTTTTGTTGCAGCTGGACATCTTGTAGTGAGGACGGTGGGAGAGGCTGTAGCTTTTGAGCTCGTAGTAAAGTAGGTCATGAGAATGGGTGTTGGGAATTCTCCGGAAATTACACGGGCAGCCTTCTTTCTTTCCTCTTCAACTGTTTGTGCTTCTGCCTGGCAAAATTAAATCACATCTAGGACATCTTGCCGAAGTGATGAAAGTCACATCAGGGAGGGGCTGAAACTGGGCCCCCGTAGCACCGGGGTGTGGCTCTTGAGGGGTGAGTCTGCCCCCCGCTGCTGGACACTGGTGCTGCTGGTGCCATGGGTCCAGACGTAGGTGCAGAAGCCTTCCTACCCTGTGCTCTGGGCAGCCCCTCGGGGCAAGCGGACGGCCATTTGCTTTTCCTGCGGGACAGAGATTCCGGCCTGTGCCAGGTGTGCCAGCAATGTTAGATTTGGGTGGTTTCCCAGAGCTTTGTGCTGTCATTCTTCCCTCTAGCATCTCTCTGGGGACCGCTTCTGGCTGAGCACGGGGATGCGATGTCGCCATCCTGTGGCACTGTGTCCGCGGCTGGAGGAGCTGGGCCTTGGTGTTTCCTGGAAGCCCAGCTGTGTCCCTGTGCAGAGCCAGCCTCTGTCACCCCGCTTCTTGGCTCCAAGGTCGTGGTGTGACGTGACTCCCAGGAGGGCACGCCAAGTGGTAAATGAGTTTTCTCCACCACGTTGCGCTGAGGTGCGCATTGCCTTAAGTCCTCCGTGCACGGGTCGGGAGCAGTGCCCTGGCACTTCAGGCCTGTCTGTGCCTACAAGCCCAGGGCCAGGCTGGCAGAGACGTCCACCTCTGCCTGGCGCCAGACTCTGCCATCCTGGTTGCTTTGGTCTCCTCCTGTTGGAAGCGTCGAGAACATGTTGTGCACGGTTGGTACCTCCCCCCTTCCCCGCGTCCCCAGATTGCCCTTTTCAGAAGAGTTGAGTCTTTCCAGAGCCTCTTGTATTACACGGTGCTCTCTCAATAACATGCTTTATTTGAACAATAAAGTACAGCTTGAGAACACCTTAGCCTGAAACAACCTCAGTCATTACTGATTTTAAGTGCTTCTAGAAGTCACTTGACAGAATTAATTAGAAATAAGAGGAGGCAAATACAGTTAATACAGATTTAGTCAGTATTCCTGGGGTTTTGATTGCATAATTACAAGTGTAGAATATTGATATGTGAGCCTTTAAGATCACTAATAAAAGGAAAATAGTAAGTGGCTACAGATCTATAATTATAGGCTGATAAAAAAAAAAACCCAGCTGCCTTAGTGATATGAACATGGGTCCTTGTGGGGTTGGGATACCATTTCCGATGATCCCGCCCTACGTAAAATCACAAGGAGCTGTATCCAACATCTTAAATGGATGACAAGGATGGTGTGTTCTAGAAAATGGCTCTGGATGATTTGACTCAGGTTGATAAAAGGCCCTAATGTTGGGGATGCCCATGAAAAGCTCACAGGAATCATTTGATAAGTTGGGTGTGGGAAAAACAGTATTTAATGAGTAATGAGATTTTAATTTTAATTATATATATACACTTTTATTGATTGATATATATATACTTTTATTGATTGATATATATATTAATCAATATATATATCAATCAATAAAAGTTAGAAATAGTGATTGACTTTTTAATCTAAATCCCCCCAAACTGTATAGTCAAGCTTGTGCAAACCATTGTTTTAGATCTTCTCATCAGCCAGTTGCCTTCAATATGGGAGTCATTTTTATATTCCTCCTGGTTCTCTGGGTTGTACGGTGATTCTTCCCGCAGCCCCTGAGGTTGGGGATTGGAAAGGGGGAGGGAAGGGTAGGAGGAGTGACATTTTCTATGTGGCTCTCCCTCGGTTCGCCTTCGTCACTCTTGCCTCACGGGGGCACCAGACCCGGGGCTGGACTGGGGGCTTCAGAGTGGGCCAGACCCTGCCCCTGCCCCCGGAAGATCACAGTTTACAAACTGGTTTTAGACCCTGGTAGGCCTGGGTGTTTTGATTCACACTTGCAGCGGCCGTGGTCTGCTTCTCGCTACGTGTCCATGGAGCATATTCATTTGTCTTCAAGTAGATTTATTATATGAAATATTCATTGGAGTGGGCGCTTCACCCTGCAGCGCTGGGAACAGTGTGCAGAGTACAGTTTGTCCTCATAAGTCCATTAATGCTGATAGGAGATAATGGTCTCCAGTG
>NW_027528417.1:7846991-7912185 GCF_008692635.1 Crocuta crocuta
TCTCCCGTGAAGCTTTGGGGTGGGGGTGGGGGTGCGGGGCCCGTGTAGGGGGAGAAGCTGGCTGCCAAAACCGGTGTCTCCCAGCCGGGCTCCGGCAGGCTCTGCTCTGCGCCTCTATGTGCGTGTGTGTGTTCGGTTGCACATATCCGTTCTCTGTCTTCCTTTCTAATGAATACACAGGCTTCCATTTCCGACAGAGCGCTCTTGTCAGCTTCTAGCTTCTTGTCAAATGCCTGCTTCCAGCCACGGTTTGGAGGTGTAATGAGGCTCCGAGGGAAAAGCTGGCTTCTGAGTTAAGACTGATCTGCGAGGAGAAGGGGAATCAGGGGACCGAGGACGGGGACAGGGGGCAGAAGCTAATACTTAGGAGTAAGTGCAGTGCGACAGCCCCTGCGCTAGGGCTTTATCTACCTGTCCCAGGCAGTCCTAAGGCCACCCTAGGAGGTAGGTGTTAGCATTTCTGTACAACAGATACTCTGGTAAACATATTCCGAATCATTTCGGATTGGCTTAGTGCCTTCAGTACTAAGTTAGTAAATTCATTTGGTTCGACACACGTCTGTGATGGCCTGTCCTGTGGCCAGGGGCTGGGCACAGGACACAGAGCAGCCATAGCCTCTGGCCTCTGTCTACCAGACACAGAAACGGAGACCTGAGGAGGCTCAGATAGGGAAGCAGAGCCTCCCTCTGTGCGACAGAGGGTGCAGACACGATGAATCCTGGGAGGCTGTGCCAAGGCCAGAGCTGGTGTCTGAGCAAGGCTGGGAGACTGGCTAAGGGTTTACCAGACGCGTGGGGGCCCGGAGGAGCTCCCGATGATGTGAAGAGCAGGTGCAGGTATACGAGGACGTAGGACAGGGTGGGGATGGCCTGCCGCAGTTCTGCCCAGTCTCCAGAGGAGAGAGGATGTCAGGGGCACCCCGAATTGCCAGTGCAGGGTGTCTGATGCCTTGCTGGGGAGTTAGACAGTAACTGATGGCAGTGAGCCCCTGGAGAACTTGAAGCCAAGGAGAGAGGAAGTGAGTTTGGGGATTTGGAAAGCTGCTCAAGAGACACGGTAGAGGCTGGTCTGGAGAAGACAAGGCAGGGGGTGGGGAAACCTACGGCGTGTGACAGCCCGGAAGTCACGGTGGGGTGCGGGGAGCGCAGGGGTGCGGGTGTACGAGGTAAAAGGCGTAATTTGGCATCTGTGCTGGGGAACAGCAGAACGGGTCAGGATTCCCCATCTCAGGTTGAGAAGTCATGAAAAAGAAAAAGGAGTCAGGAAAAGGGCAGAGGAAGATCGTTCACTAGGGGAGAAATGTGAAATACATTTTAAAAAGACTTACAAAGAGATACAAGAACGATGAAGCTAACGCAGTATGAACGTTTTTCTGAATTTAGTCGTGTTTCTGAAATTTAGGTCGACTTATAGACAAAAGCAAACACTTAAGTGAGTTAAGACAGAACTAGGTTTCTGGCCCAACACGGACCCGACAGTAGGGAGAACGGGACGGGGTGGTTTGCCCGTCGCCGCAGGGCCATGGGAGGTGGTTATTCTAACCATCTGGCACCTGGAGGCTGTGGAGGTGCAGGCTGGGCAGGTGGTGGCTGAGTGTCAGCTACCAAGGAAGAGGGAGGCAGAGGGGCCATCGGCGGATCTCTCCTGAGGGCTGAGGAGAGAGGAGGGGGGACACCCAGGCTTCTGGGCCGCGTTGAGTGCCACTCGTGTGCAGTGGGGTCCTCTGTATGTTGGGGAGCACACGGAGACTGTGCAAGGCCTCTGCGAGCAGAGTGTATGGTCATTTGGTAGCTTGTGTGAGCCTGGGCTACACATGGGATGGGTTTATAATCTGGAATGATGTTAAACAAGGAAAAACCAACTCCTTAGGGTCCTGGTCACGCTGATGCAGTCACCGTTGGGAAAACGGATGCACTTGTAGTGGAAAGATCGTGAAACTTGGAATCTGGAGACCAGGGTTCACGTTTTGCCCTGCCACTTAGTAGCTATGTGACCTTGGGCAAGTGTCCCCTCTCCGAGCCATTTCTTTCTCATTTGTAATTACAATAATTTGCAATTATAATAGAGCTATAATAGTGACATCTGCCTCGCGGAAGTCTTGGGTCGTCACAAGTGTTGGTGTGTGTGAAAGTATTTCATAAATTGCAGAGCTTTGTTCAGCAGCTGGTGACCTTTCTAGACCCTAAGCATTTTATAGAAAGCGGTGCCTGTGCCTCCAAAGCATCGGGGACCCTCAGGAAATGCTGGTTGTGTTTATGGATGAATCTGCTGCAGCACTAGGCATTTTCTGGAGCCATTTGCCAGGGGCCCTCTCCCTGTTCACACTGTTGGATGGGGAAGGTAGAGTATCTGACACATATAGCGGCCACCAGGAGCGGCGATGCCAGCACCGGATGCCCAGACAGCGCTGAGGGCCCCGGATCTCAGAGGCGGACATTTTAACATGGTTTCCAGTTTCAGGGTGGCCCCGCTTGGAGTTCAGAAGCAGAAAGCAGACCGGGGACTGCTCCCACTCCTCTGCTGCTTGCCCCCCAACATGCATGCCTGCACAACTCCGACGCATGGGGTCCCCGTCCTCACAGCCAGGTCTTTGCTGACTCGCCGTCATTCCCCATTTTCCTAACTCTCACTTGGGACGCCCTGCTCGTGGCCCCTGGAGGGGAAGCGGCGGGTGCCGGGGGTCTGCAGCCGGCTTGCTCACCCCTGTGGTTTCCTCGTGTCCTGCCCCAGGTCGTCTTCCACGATGTCGGCGTGCTGACGGACAAGCTCTTCCCGGTGGTGGAGGCCATGCAGAAGCACTTCAGTGCCGGCTCAGGGACCTACTACAGCGACTCCATCTTCTTCCTCTCGGTCGCCATGCACCAGATTATGCCCAAAGGTAACCCGGACTGCAGGCTGGTAGCCCTGGTTTTTGACGTTTGCGTCTATTCCCCTGGCTCCAGTGCTTCTCCAGTTTCAGAGAGCAGAGCTCCGCCGAGGCACAAAGGAGAGGGCGGGGGGTGGGGGAGTGGGGGGCGCCCAGCCACACCATTTGTGTAACAGAGCTTCCTGGACAGAGACTCAAGGGCCCTGGGTTGCACAGCCGCGGGGGCCCATTCACGAGGACGGTGGGAGCTGTGCGCTGTGGTATCTATCCCCGGACTCAGGTGGGGCGTCGGGGCTCTAGGCCTGGCTCTCTCCGCACGCACGCCCCCCTCAGGGACTATGTTTGCTCATCTGCAACCTGGCAGGTCGTGCGAGAGAATCCTCCAACCAAACCTGTGATCCTCTTCTCTCTAGTTCTTTTTTTTTTTTTTTTAATGTTTTATTTATTTCTAGGAGAGAGAGAGAGGCAGCGCGAGAAGGGAGGGTCAGAGAGAGAGGGAGTCACAGACTCTGAAACAGGCTCCAGGCTCTGAGCTGGCAGTCAGCACAGAGCCCGACGCGGGGCTCGAACCCACGAGCCGCGAGATCATGACCTAAGCGAAAGTCGGACGCTTAACTGACTAAGCCACCCAGGCGCCCCCTCTTCTCTCTAGTTCTTACCTGTATTTATCTGACTTTAAAATCTCCAGTCTTGGGGCTCAGTCGGTTAGACGTCCTACTTTAGCTCATGTCATTAATTCACGTTTGTGGCTTCAACCCCCCACGTCGGGCTCTGTGCTGACAGCTCAGAGCCTGCACCTGCTTCGGATTCTGTTCCTCCCTCTCTCTCTGTTCCTCCCCTGCTCGCACTCTTTCTCTCTCTCTCGAAAATAAACATTAAAAAATTTTTAAAAATCCAATCTAGATGTGAGAGGTGCAAATTATAACTAGGATTTTTCTGGAACTTTGAGGCACGATCAGAGGATTTTCTGGGCTTTGGTCTCTCCGGGGCAGAAGAGATTGATTATCTGGTCTGTGACAGGTTGGGCTTGTGTAGAAATGCTGGCATGTCTGGTCACCCGCGGATTAGAACCCTTGGAGGCTTCTTGGTGGTGGGGTGTCCCAGGCTGCTGGGCTCTCCTCCTCCCAGTGATCTGTGATTGATTCTGGAGCCCTGCATATTCCCTCCAGTGCCTGACCTGGTGAACCATGACCTGGGGCGAGGAGAGGAGTCCCTGGTTCTTGGGGTAGCTGTGACCTCAGATGTGACTTAGGTTGGGTTTCCAACAGTCAGTCCAAGCAGAACCTGATGGCCCAGGGGACAGCCAGGCCATTTGGTGGAGGCCTGCTGGCCCCGTGGACCAGATGTGAGGGCGGAGATGGGGGCCTGCTAGCCAGGAGCTCAGGAGCTGCAGCTTGAAGCTGGGTTCCCCTCGGCAGACTGGTGTCCCTGGACTCCACAGGCAATTCTGGCCCGCCCATGTGGCTGTGACTTTGCCTCCACCAGGCAAGTCACTGCGTCACAGAGGCCTCTGACTGTTCTCTAAGCTGGAAGGCGAGGGCTCAGGGAGACTCACTGAGCAGGAGTCTGGCCGAGAGAGGAGGGCTGGAGGAAGAGGTAACATTTGCGATTCTTTGCAGAAGCCAGTGCAGCTCTGTGAGCTCACGGAGTTCTCCCCCCAGCCCTGTGCCGTCATAGCGGGGAGACCGAGGAGCTGACCTGCCCGGGGTTAGACAGCCCAGTAGGCCGCCGAGCTGAGATTTGGGCCCCGGGCAGTGTGACTTAGAGGTCTGCTTCTCCAGATGGCAGCTCCTTCTGTTGCCTGCAGCGTGCCATGTGCGGGCCCTCTGGGCAGGCCCGGTGCTGGTGCCGCGGGCAATGCGGATGGGAAGCAGGTGTGCTTCCTGCTGTCCTGGATTCTAGGAGGAGACAGACGGAAGTGCTAGTCCCAGCCCTGGCGCCAGCCACTCGGGTGCCTTTGCTGAGCCACTTTGACTCTCTGGGCCTCAGTGTCCCCACCTACAAAATGAGGGGGCTGGTCTAGTGAGCTGTTTCGGCTTGCGCTGAGAAGAGTCCAGGCTCACAGGAATCCCCCTGTGGGTTTCTGCGGTTCTACCCTAGCCTACCTTTCTCGTATCCCCGCCCCCTCCTAGCAGTCCGTCCTGATTGGTGCATAGAAGAAGCTTTGGAGCAGGATTCCGCTTGGTCAAAGGATACCATGATTAAACTAATTTGAAATGTCTTGACTAGATGGGCCTTTAGGGCTTGGCCAGCCCTGTGGTCCTGCCTGTGTGATTGGCTTAGCGAAATGCTGTGAGGGATTTCCCCTATCAGCTAGCCGGCCACCACCTAGCATGTGCTAAACTCCAGGCCAGGTCATGCTGTGGGCCACCCTGAAGTAGGGGACATAGAGCTCCTTGGGGATGGTCAGAGCAATGCTAGTTGTGCCTCACAGCGCTAGACCGGACTAGGCAGATGAGGAGAGTCAGGCAGCTCCCGGCTCTCTGACTTGGCCCTGCCCTAAAGCCTGGCTTTGCCCCGGGGGACGATGTCTGCAGGGACAAGGCTGTGGCCAGAGCTTCGCTGTCCCTGCGATAGATCAGATTTCAGTTTCCAGCCGAGTCCAAGTGGGATCACGCCTCTGAGGGGCCCGTGTCAGGTGGGGAAGGAGCTGATGTGGCCACACAGGGAGTCCTTCCTTTAGGTGGATGGTAGAGTGTTGCCGGAGATTCGCTTTTACATCTGCCCAGAGTCCACTTCCTAAGAAGGGAGTTACTAGGAGTTACTAAAATCTGATGGTCATAAAACGAAACGAGCAGTCTTGGGGGTCCTTGCGGAGTCCGGGCGTCTCTTCCCGGCCGCCAGCTCCTTTGGCACGTCCTGTGAGTTTTGGAAAGGATGCTTTGTTTTCCAGCACCGTCAGTGCTGTCATGTTGTCATGGCTCCGTACTGCTGCCTTTTTGATAGTCATCTCTTTTTTAAAAATCCTAGAAATTACTGTTGCTTTGTGCTTTGTTGTAGGTTTTGTTCTTGTATCATTAGTGCATTTTTGCTGCTTTGATTATTTTGTTTCTTTCACAGAGTCCTTTTTCCTCTGGGAAAATGAGAGGGGAGCGGGGTGGGTCATGAGCCCTGGGCCAGGGCGGGTCAGAAAGGCGGGTCAGAAAAGCTTGCGTTTCCCTGACTTCTGTCTCCAGAGCTCCTGCCTGTGCTTGCCCCAGACATGCAGCTTATTTCTCTGTGTTGAAGCATCTCCTCGCCCTCCCCTTCCTGGAGCATAGGGGTCACCCTTTCGAACCCGAGCTACATTTAAAATATGTTTACTTCTTTTTCTAGTTTCAAAGTAACATTCATAGAAGAAAACCTGAAAACTACATGAAAATAGAAAAAAGTTATTTTTTTACTACTATCCAGACTCTTCTAATATTTTCCCAGCACGTAGCTTTTTATAAATTTTTTTTAACGTTTATTTTTGAGAGAGAAAGAGACACAGCATGAGCGGGGTAGGGGCAGAGAGAGAGAGAGTGCGAGATGCAGACCCCGAAACAGGCTCCAGGCTCCAAGCTGTCAGCACAGATCCCGACGTGGGACTTGAACTCACGAACTTGTGAGGTCAAGACCTGAACCGAAGTCGGACGCTTAACCGACTGAGCCACCCAAGTGCCCCAACATGTAGCTTTTTAAAAACGCAGGCAAAGTTATGCATATATTTCAAACATTCTGTCTTTTTATACATATCAAAATGTGAAATTGAACATTTAAACTCCAAAAATGAAAGACATGGTACGAGTCAAGCTGTATCCTGACATTTGCAATTACATTACTCATCACTATTATCTGTGTATCATAGTCTTTGAGAAAAGTTTGAATGGCTCTGCTGCATGGATGAAACTTAGTTTGCATTATCATATCCCTGTTCTCAGCTATCTGACACTTTCTATTTTTTTCTACAATCATAAATTACACTGTGATTAATATCCACATACATAAAGATTATTTCCTCGAATTAAAATTATTTCTCTACGGTAACTCCCCATGGGTGGAGTTACTGCGCCAAAGGTGATCCTTACAAAGCCAACCTGTGTCAACCGCCCGTGCCCCCATGTCACCAGCTGGCACATGTGAGGGTCTGCACGGTTCTCTATGCCCATTGTGGTCTGGCCTCTCGGAGGGACCTCGGGTAGCTACATACCGACAGAAGAAGGAGCAGGGAACTGAGGTCAGGGCACTGCTCTGAGTTGCAGGGCAAGCTGGGGCTCCCAGCCCGGGATCTGGTGACCATCCCATGCTCATTCTGATGGCCTGACCTGAGCGTCCAGCCTCTCGCACCCCTGCAGCCCCGTGGAGCTTACGAACCTGGTTACCTTGCTCCTCTCCTTGGCTCCTGGCTGCAGCCTCGTGGAGAGGCCCTGGCTGGGCTGGGTGGGGGGCGCTTAGCCCCCTGTGTTTTGCTCTGATTGTCCCCCTTGGGAGCAGTACCCCGCAGACCGCATCTGCCGAGTGAGGGCTGGGGGGCCCTGCCTGCAGAACATGCCGGCTCTGCTTTAGATCACAGCTGGTTTCCCTTTCTGTTGCACGTTGGAGGGGTCACGTGTGGCCCGCAGCCTGTGGCCTGAGGTTTGTCACCAATGCAGACACCTGTATGCAAGGGGAAGGAAACAGCTGTTGCCCAGCTGGAGCTGGAGGGAATGAAGACCGGCTCGTCGGGCCCTGCTGGCCCTCGCCTGGGCCGCCCGCTCCGAGGACCTGTCGGCTCCAGCTGAGGAACACGGGCCCTAACAACAGGCGTCACCACGGAGCCTAGCCCGTGGTTGTGGTGGCCCCCAGGCAGGGCAGGCGGGCGCCCAGACGCTCAGCCAGTGTGTAAGTCCAGCCAGAGGTGCCAGGATCCCTTGGAAGGCGCTCCTGTCCTGTGCTCGGCCCTTTGCCAGTGTACATCGTTGCCCGAGGGGCTGGTGTGCGCATGACACAGTGCTGGCCGCTCCGGGTGTCTCAGATGTGTTGCCAGGTTGCCGCTTCCTGGGCTCACGGTAGTGGGGTGGGTGGCATGGTCTCCCGGTTAGGGGTGTGAAGAAAACCATGAGGGTTTCAGAAAAGGAGGAGTATCAAGGCATTTGGCATGAAGGAGGAGGGCTTCATGGAGGAGGTGGCACTTAAGGTGAGCTTTGAAGGGCAGGTAAAGGTTCATGGTTTGAAATGGGTAGTGAGCAGCTGAGGCAGCTGGGAAGTCATGGTGCGTGTTTGGGAAATCGCGCCCTGCCAGTCGCGATGCACATATCAGAGCACGTGTTGGCAAGGAGTGGGAGAGGGGATGGACGAGGGACGGTGGCGTGTGCCATGAAGGCTTGCGTGCCAGGCTGACAGGCTGGCCCTTGCCCATAGAAGACAGAGTCTTTGTGGGAATTTTTGACTTGGCGGCACCTGACCAGACTTGTGCTTTGGGAAGGCTGGTGTGTCTGAGATGGGGTGGGTCACTGTGGGAGACCGTGTGCCTGGCTGCGTACCTGTACTGAGAGGTGGCTAGGCTGTGAGAGACTCCCAGGAGGGCTCCCTGGCCTCAAGCAGCGGCTAATCTAGAGTGTGTCGTTGCGTACGCGAGTGTGCACCATGCCTACGTGTACCGAGCATATACACTTATGGAAGCTGAGACCTGGTAGGCATCCCTAGCCTGTGCTTAGGCCCCCTCTTTCCATGAGAGTTCTTATGCTGGCATTACCCTGGCCATTGTGGGAAGTTATGACCTGACTTGCAGCTTTTAGCAGCTCTGTGGGGCCAGAACAAGAGGACTTGTTACAACTTAGGGGGTTGTAAACTCCTGCCAAATCATGCAGTTATTCCTGTCATGGAACCACTTGCCTGCCAATCCTTTTCACTTTAGTGAGAATTAGCCCCATCTGATTGCTTTCTTCTGCATACTGAATTGAGATAGAGGCTCCAAGGGAACCAGATGACTAATATATGTGTTGAATTAATAAATGAGGTTGAGGGAAAGGTGGAAGGGAAGAAGAAAAGGTATTTTGGAGCCTCGTATGCTCCTCAGCCTTTTGGACATAGGCTCAGGGTTATGTTGACAGACCCGAGTCCAGGCAGAAGGAAGCGGGGAGGAGGGAGACCCACTGTCTGATTCAGACGTCGCGTTTTCCCCCAGTGGGCCCTGGAACCCAGGTCTGAGCCGTAGAGCTACGCTTCAGCCACACAGTGCCTTCGCTTGGCCTCTGAAGCCTAGCCTGGGCCCTTGACCCTTTTTACCCTGGTTTCTATTGAGGTGGGGAGTATAAAAAAATTCTTGATGATCTCCTGATGAGCTTCAGGCAAAACCAGCTCCGTAAGTGGTTATACAGCTTGGGTCCCGATGGACCCCGGGGCTGCTGCGCCCTCGGGTCTGTCCACCTTCTGCTGGTTTGCCTCCCAGCGGGTTGAGGCGCGGAGCCTCCCCTGACTCAGCCTGTGGTGTGGACTGGCATCTTCAGGGTCGGGGTTCCTGCAGGCGCCGGCCGTGGGTTGTGCCGGCAGCACTGGTGTCTGGGCTTCTCTGTGTGCCTGGGAGGAGTCGGGGGAGGGGGGGTCATCCTTGGGGCGTGGGGACTGGCACTCTGACCGGCTCTGTTTAGGGCACACTGCAGAGGGGTGTGTGAGGTGAGGAAGAGGGTGTCTCTGCCTGTCTCACATCTCTCCATGGCAACCCCCCGTCTTTATAAAGGCTGTTCATGTCCACCTGTCAGGGGGCACAGCAGGCACCATGATCCCATTTTTCAGACAAGGGGATTGAGGCACAGAGAGGGGGAGCGACTTTCCAGGGTCACAGTGCCTCCCCGAGCAAGGGCAGGACAGAGGCCCCCTGACTCCCAGCTGGTGCTGTTCCCACCCATGTGTGCACCGAGGGCACCCCTGCACGTCCCTGGCCGGGGCTGGAGGCTGGCCCCGCTGTGCTCATGGTTCTGGGCTTCCCGTTCAGGCCTGGCCTCTGAGACAGCTTGGGAGCATTCGCAGTTGTGGAAGCTTCTCTCTGTTTGCCTGTGAGTCCATCAACCAAAACCTGAGGGCCGGCTCTGCCCCTGGGCCTGTGCTATCACTTTGGGCGGGGGGCTAGCCCTGTGCCTGGGGCTTTGGGGTGAGCAGGGGAAACTCAGTTTTGCCTCAAGTGAGGCTAAGCTCAACCAAGGTGAGAAGCCAGACGTAAGCCACACCGTTCAGGAGAGATCGCAGAACTCTCCCCCTGTTGTGCGGAGGGGCGAGTGGGCAGAGTGCACTGCACACCCCTCTCCAGCCGGGCTTTCCTCCTCTGTGAAGTGGGGGTAACTTCCCCTCTCTCCCTTGCTTCCGGGCTATTGTGAGGAGTGGTCAATGTGGGAAATACTGAACGAACAGCGATGTGCTGTGGTTGATGATGGTGATGATTGCTGCTTCATGCTGGTGTTCCTTCGGGGCAGATCCCCCCAAGGCATCTAGGCTCCGCCATCTAGGAGCACCCCCAGCTGCCCTGGTCACCGCCGGCTGTCTCCACACTGGCCGGGAGGAGAAACCCGGTGCCCAGTTAGGTGTAGAGGACTGTGCCGGACGGTGCGCTGCCCGAAGAGGTGGTCCGGCCGGTCGACCTCTCAGAGCTGGAGCCGACATCACATTGTCCCACTGGCGTGTGATGGGGGTGGTGACTGCCCCGGGATGATGACACCGAGCTGCAGGGAGCGGGGGTTGTTGAAGGTGTGGTCAAGCAGATCTGTTCTCTAGCTGCCTAGCCCCCTAACCCGGGGGGTCCTGCTGACCCTGTGCATAAGCAGGAATCAAATGTGTGAGTTCTGCAAATGGACAGCATGAAGCCTGGAGAGGGGAGGTCATTAGAGCCAAGTCACCTAGTGACTAAGAGATTGGGACCTAGGCCGTCCAACTCTGCTTCTCTCCTGGCCTCAGTTTCCCCAGCTAGTAAAGCAGGTACTGGACTCCATCATCTCCGCTGTCCTCTCTAGCCAGGTCTCCTTCTGGGTATTTCTGAAACACGTGCTCCTCCGAATGCTTACCAGGAGCGTGTTGGCCCCGTAGGTCACGTGTGTGTGTTTTCTGATGTTCCAGAGTTTTCAGTTGTGTCTACCCTTCCAGATATTGACACATGCGTGTGCACACGTGTCTGTTTTCGAGCGTGTCTTCACCCTGACTTCAGAGAGGCTCCTTTGGCCCTGGGCACTTTGGGCCTTTGTCTCTTCTTACATCTGTCTCACTGTATTTATCCAAGTGTTGGATTGTTTACAGAAGTTTTAGATTTATAGAGAAATTAGGAAGGTAATATGGCAAGTTTGTATACACTCCATACCTGTTTTCCCCTATTATTAACATATTACCATAATATGATACATTTATTACAGTTAATAAACCAATATTGATATGTTATTATTAACGAAAGCCCACACTTTATTCAGTTTTCCTTAGAGTTAACCTAATACCCTTTCCTGTTCCAGGATCCCAGCTAGGATACCCTATCACAGTCAGTCGTCACGTCTCCTTAGACTTCCCTTGGCAGTGGAATTTTCTCCAACTTGCCATACTGCTTTTGATGACCTTAACCATTTTGAGGAGTACTGGTCAGATATTTTATAGAGCGTACCTCAGTTGGGATTTCTCGGATGGTTTTCTCATCGTTAGACTGGAGTTACGGGTTTTGGGGAAGAACAACATAGTGGTAAAGTGGCGTTTTCTTTTTTAATGTTTTTTATTTATTTCTGAGAGAGAGAGACAGCATGAGCAGGGGAGGGTCAGAGAGAGGGGGAGACACAGAATCCGAAACAGGCTCCAGGCTCTGAGCTGTCAGCTCAGAGCCCGACGTGGGGCTTGAATCCACCAACAGTGGGATCATGACCTGAGCCGAAGTCGGACGCTCAACCGACTGAGCCACCCAGGCGCCCCTAAAGCAGCATTTTCACCCCATTGTGTCAGTGACACAGCGCAGCATATCACGGGTACGTGACTGATGACTGCTGCTGATGGCCTTGATCTCCTGGCGGAGCTAGTGTTAGATTTCCCCGCTGTGAAGTTACTCTCATTTCCCCCTGCCTGTGCTTACAGACTGGACGGCCCCTTTTCAAAGGGTGTGTGTCCATTGCCCGGACCTCATCCCTCAGATGTCTGCCTCCTCACGATGCCAGCCGCTGTCTGTGGGAGCCCAGAGATTCTGGAAGGCTGCTTCACATTCCCGAGGGTAGGCCCCATTCCACTGGCTTGGTCAAGAGATGACCGTGCTGGAGCTTTTCTCAACTTGCAGCGTCAGTGTCGGCAGGGAGCACTGAGCCAGGCAGGCCTGAGGCAGCTGAAGGGGACTTGGTCCATCACGGAGAAGAGGAGCGCGGGCTGAGGGTCAGAGCGAGCGGGGGGCAAATTGCTGCTCTGAGACCCACCAGGTTTGCTACCATAGGAAGTTGCTGAAAAGAGGCCATATGGTGTCGTGGTTAAAAGCATGGGCCGGGAGCCATTGTGCCTGCTCCTGGCAGCCCCGTCACTAGCCTATTGTGTGACTCTGGCCAAGTTGCCCAATCTGTCTATGTCTTGGTTTTCTCCTCTATAAAACAGAGGTAACAGTTCACATCTCATGGGGTTGTTATGAGAGTTAAGCGAGTTCATATATACAACAGGCTTAGCACAGTTAGCGTGCCTTGTCTCCGCATCTCAGTTTCCCTGTCTGTAAGATGGGGATGATACAGCACCACAGAGGGCTGCCAAGATGGTACCTGTACGAGTCCCCCGCACGGCACGTGGCCCATGGCAAGTGCCCAGTAATTGTCGGCGGTTTGAGTGACGATGAGGAGTCATGCCTCCAAACGCAGCACCAAGGGTGTGGGGCTGCAGTTACTCTCAGGCTCTTAGAGCACACACGTTTGCCTTCTGGAAAGAGCTTCTGATCTGGGATGTGGAAATTTCCTGGATGATTCTGGGCAAGTCATGTCCCCTCTTGCCTCCCAGGTAAGGACTGCTGTGTCTGACCTGCCTTCCTCTCAGGGTAACTGTGAGCTGGAAATTGAGTAATGCAGCTGAAAATGCTTCCTCTCCCTCACCTTCTGGAAGACCTTTTCCAATGGTTCCCAGAATCCGGGTACCTGAAATCTGCAGTCACAACACGTCATCACCCCCGTAGCCCCATCCTGTTCATGTTTCCTGAGGAGATCTGCGTGTGCAAAAAGACCAGCAAGTGCAAGATGTTGCAAATTCCCAGGAAAGGTAAGGCTTGGGGCCTGAGCCTCCTCTGCCCCAGAGTCACCTTCATGAAGCCCAGTGACGCTTGCTGTGGTAGAAGAGAATGACAAAGCTGGCTGGTTTTGAATTTTTAAAAAATGTTTATTTACTTTTGAGGGATAGAGAGAGAGAGAGAGAGAGAGGGAGGGAGGGAGGGGCAGAGAGGGAGACGGAGAATCTGAAGCTGGCACCAGGCTCTGGGCTGTCAGCACAGAGCCTGATGTGGGGCTCAAACTCACAGACCACAAGATAATAACCTGAGCTGAAGTCGGACGCTTAACTATCTAAGTCACCCAGGTGTCCCAAAGCTGGCTGGTTTTGAATCGGGGTTGGCTCAGGCTTCCTTGCCCCTCTTTTTCTGGCATCATGGGTGCCATCACCCCAAGTGTCCTTATTTCGGCAATCCGTGGCTGGGGCCTTGTTGTCATGAGGCTGGAGGCAGACAGCTGGACTCTTTTGAGGACAGTGTTGGGTCCACTTTGGGTCAGTGGCACTGGATAGGAAAGGCTGGTGTGGGTCTCGGGTAATTTATGTGCAGGCCCCTGTGAGAAAGAATGGAGGCAGGGCCAGAATGCCTGTAGGCGGGGCCAGAGCTGACGTGGGGAGTTCCAGACTGGCGGCTCTCCATGCATTCATCTATTCGTTCATTTTTTTCATTCATTCATACTTTGAAACACCAAGGTCAGCGTACAAACTTTAGAAGAAAGCCTTTAAAATTCCATTTTTTTTTTCCCTTAAGTGAAATTTGACAAATGTAGTAAAAGCCATATTCGGTTTAGGTTTCTTTATTCTCTGCTCTTTGCGTTTTTACTTACTGCCATGGGAGGTCTCATGTTCTCTAGTGTCCTTACATGACACTTTTCTAAAATAGAGACGCCTTTTAAAGGCTGGTTTGTGGAACTTCATCATTTTGTTCTGCTCAAAACCAGAGGAAAAATCTGTAATCACTGTTTAGTTATCCGTCTGTGAGGCAGACATGCATCTAACGAGAAGGGTCCTTCCGGAACCTAGGGTGTAGTAGAGAGGGAGTGAGGACTTTGGCCTCTTCTCTACCCTTAACCCCATCAGCCTCAATATCAGGAGAAAGTGGAAACAAGGGGCCTCTAAACTCATTGACGCTGCTTTAAATGGTTTTCTAGTCTCTGAAACCCCTTAACGTGAAAGGTCCTGGCCAGCACGTGCCTGTAGCCACGGTTAGTCCTGCGGCCTCTGCTTCCTTCAGGGGTAAGGTGGCCTGAGGACAGAGGGCAGGTGGTTTAGTGTTGACGTGGGCTCCGCCACCCTGGGAGTGGGTTCTAGCTCTGCCCCTGGCTATCCTAGCCGTCGGATGTGGGGGAGAGAGAGACCTGCCCCCCGTCCCTGATTCTTCCCCAAAGGAAGGCAAACTAGAATCTGATTCCAGAACCCTGTTTACCAGTGAGCGTGGTCACTGTACGAAAGGTCGCATATACGAGTGTGGCTTTCCTTCTCTCTGGCATTTTCCTCCCAGTGTTGCGACAGGGCTGCCTCAGCGGAATGGGGCGGGAGAGGCCCCCCACGCTTTCTTCACCTGGAAGAGAGCGATGTCCTGTGGAGCCTCTGGGCCTCAGCCACATTCTCCTGCTGGAGAGTTCTCCACCACAGCCAGCCAACAACCAAGTGGTCTTCCCCACCCGCCGTTACTCCTGCTGTCTATCGGTGTCTCAGAAGCCTCCTCAGGGGTGTGGTCACTGGACTATCTCTGAGTTCTTTGGCCAGAAGAATACCCAGAACAGGTGGTAACTTGTCTGAGCTGCCAAAGCTTTGTTTAGAAAATGGGAGGTAATGATTGTGCACGCATCGTGGGGTCATGACGAAGTTGGTGGAGACCATGTGGCCTCAGCAACCGTTAGATTGGTATTAGTGCTTCTCCTCTTGAGGGCCCAAGCACACATCAGCAAATTCAAAAGCTCTAAGTCCTGAAGTTAAAAAAAAAAAAAAAAGCGTAACTTTGTTCAGCCCAGCATTTCTCAAATACAACTTATCACAGAACACCTTTCTTTTTTTTTTTTCAAATGTTTTTTATTTATTTCTGGGGGGGGGGGGGGGGAGAGAGAGAGAGAGACAGCGTGAGCAGGGGAGGGTCAGAGAGAGAGGGAGTCACTGACTCTGAAACAGGCTCCAGGCTCTGAGCTGGCAGTCAGCACAGAGCCCAACGCGGGGCTCGAACCCACGAACCTCGAGGTCACGACCTAAGCGAAAGTCGGACGCTTAACCGACTAAGCCACCCAGGTGCCCCACAGAACACCTTTCTGAAGAATACCTACTCCCATCCTGAGACAAGGTTGTTTCAGAGAACTCACTTTAAGAAGTGCTGCCTTCAGTTAGGAGTGACGAAGCTTCGGGGGCACAAAGTCGCAGCCTCCTTGGAGAGGCACATCCTGTCTGTCTTTCCCCTTCTGCCTACAGCACAGCCCACGGAACGTGGCAGTGGGCACAGCAGTTTAATCAGTCACTGCTTCACTGCTTATACCGTGACTCCCTCCTAACTATCATGCCCAGTGCTTGCCTCAGCCCCAGAAGCATCAAGGAATCATTGTAGAGACCCCCGGGACAGAGCTGTTTAGACGGAGGGCGAGCAGGGCACCCTCACAGCATTGACAAACCAGAGTGTTTCAGAGGAGGTGACCCAGAGGGCGGCTGACGGATCTTAAAATCGACTCTTGAAGGAACTGGGCCTTCGCACCAGAGAAGACTCACCATTATCTGAAGGGCCATCCTGGAGAGAGGAAGCAGGCCTGTTCTGTGTGGCCCCAAAAGGCAATAGCAGGTACAGCTGGCTAGAATTTCTAACCCCGTCACCACCTCTCTGGAAGCCCCTGGGCAAAGCCTTTCCCGCCCAGATGGTAGGTCTTCACGTGTAGATTGAGAGACTGGATGAGATACAGCCTACGGCCATGGACCCCAATCCCGCCATCTTATCATTCCTCCAGGGGCTTTCAGTGGGAGTGGGACCTGGGGACCGCCAGTCCCTGGCTCATAGCTCTTGGCTCCATGTCATTCTATGGCTCTCAGGGCCTACTGGGCCTGAAGCCCTCTTTAAAGCCATGAGGTCGGTGCTACAAACACCGAGCTCTGCTTTAGTCACCCCCTGCAGCCACGCCGGCTTGTTCCCTCTGCCCGGACCACCCTGCCCATGGATGACTCCAGGGGCTGTGCCCTCGCCTCCTTCAGGTCTTCGTCCAGATGTCACCTCCTCAGTGAGGCATCCCTGACCATCCCATGTGAAACTGTACTCATCTTCCCTAGAGTGCCCATGTCCTACTTCATTTTTCTTCATAGTCCTAATCACCATCTGCTAGAGAATTTTATTTTTTATTGTTTCATCCACCCAAATGTAGGCTCCATGAGGGCGGGACATTTTTATGCATTTTGTTCACTGTTGTGCTCCAAGTGTCTAGAAAATGCCAAGCACCTACTAGGCTTTCAGTAAATATTTGTCAGGTGAACTAAATGAGGGAATTTTTAGGCGTGTATCTTGAATGAGTCTGTTCTGTGGGTCATGTCAGTATGCCGGAGCCCACCTGCTGCCTCGGCGCTTTTCCTTAAGCCCATTTCACACCCTCTGGGAATGACAGCAGCTTCTGCTAAACGTCACAGAAACTGCATGTTTCCTGTGGGTTAGCAGTCACTACCAAGAACTTGAATTTTCCAGACAACCGTTTCTCAACGGGCCCCCAAAGCCTTGGGAGACACGGCGGATGCTGATTTCTAGGTATATCAGATGATGCCCCGCTTGCCAGGGCTCAGTGTGGTGTGATGTGCAGGGGTCCCTGTGTGGAAGAAAGCAGATAGAGAAACACATACCCAGGAACCTCCCTGAGTGAAAACATCTGAGCAAATACTGAACAAAGGTTATACACATGTGTCCAGTGATTTTCGTGAAAACTATATTCTGGCAGCTCCATGGAGCAAATTTGAGGCATTTGAGCTCCCCTCCCCCCCATTCTGAAAAGGGACAGCTGAGCAAGTTTGTCATAAAATGCTAAAAATAGAAATATGTTGCAGACCGCTTTCTACTGATGCCAGAAGCTCTTTGTAAGCTCATGAAAATAGTTGCCAAACTGATTGAACAGGAATATCTTCCATTTTGGTCCTCTCCATTATATTTTTTTTGTAAACCGTTTCAAGATCCTCTTTGAAATTCCGGGCTACCAGTCAAGGGCATCAGCCAGCATTTAGTGTGGTCAGGTGGTCAAGCAGCCTTCACTTTAGGCATTTCATCACCTGCAAAAGGTTGGCTGCTCTCCAGCTGCGCGCAAGACACCGAGGTGGGTGGTGCTGCCTTGCCCTCGGGGAGCCCCCCTTCTGGTTTGGGGGAGAGCCCAAACGAGAGGATGCTCACAGAGCCAGAGGTCCAGGTCCGTGGCACTGGGCCTGAACTTAAGGGAGATCAGGTGGGGTTGTTTGCACGGCGAATGGCCCTAACACTGTCAGCTGCATCAATGCAGAGAGGAAGCCTCACTGGGGAGGATGAGGCAGGGTCGTGCCAGCCTTGAAGGCTGAGGAGTTGAGGGTTGGGGAGGAGAAGGGCACCATCTGTGACACCAGGAAATCGGCCTTCTGGGTGAGAGGTATGCTGGGCATCCTGGCTCTCACCCTGGGCAGAGGCCTCTTCAATGGGGTGAGACCCCCAATCCCTCAGTCCAGTGTGCTCAACAAGCACCTCTGGGGTTGACACCATGTGTGCGTCCGACCTTTGTCCATGGTCCCCTGGCAGTATTCGATTTCTCTCCTCCAGCCACGTGTGTGCGTAATGATGACTGGGGCCTATTGATTAACCACCTTGGGTCGAGTCTTGGGCCTGCTCTTTCTTTCTTTTCGCTGCCCACTTACTGTGGCTTCTAGAGGTCCCCTGGGGGTGGGGGGGTGTTCCTGGTTCTGCCTGCGCTTCCGGAGGGAGAGCTGCACAGATCAATGCCTCACTCCTCTGGCCTGGCCCGCTGCCCCTCCTTCAGCATCGCTTCTTGCGGCTCTGCACGTCTGTCTTGTGCTCCGGCCAAAGGGCTGTCTTAAACCGTTCTTGGTGAAATGCGCACTCTGCTGTCCTACTTCCTGGGCTTGCTCAGTGCTTCCGTTGGCCTGGAAGGCCGCCCCCACACACCGGATCACAGGGCCCCCGGAGGGCAGGCTGTGCAAGCATGCAGAGTGTCAGCGGGGTGGCCTCTGTGCCTGGTCCTTTGGGGGTGTGCAGACCCCAGGAGAGCCCTAAGTCAGGGATGTGACACAATGTGAGCCCTAACTTCTTATAGAATCTCAATGGCTTGGGGGGTGGGTGAGGAGGATGCCCGTCAGACATGGGTATGAACTCTCAGCAGCCACGTGGTTCCCCTAAGGGAATAGACTCAGCCCTGAGGGTGTGGTGTTCTGGTGACAACATGCTGTTTTAGGAGTTGCTCGTCTCCAGGGAAGATATCACGGGCCTGCTTTCCTTCAGCCTCCGCTTTTCCACGTCTCTGCTTCACACCAGCTTCTTGCCTTTGTTCAGGACCGACTCCTTAACCAGCAGGCTGGGCCGGTTCCTACCCTAATCTCACTTGTGTCTGAAGCTCTAGGACGTAACTGCTCCCTGAGTTGAGTGGGACATGGGGTGTGGTGGGCCATGGTCTCCCTTCTGCATTGAGTTGGGGTAGGCAGGTACCATATTGACTTTTTTTTTTAAAGCATCATCTATCATGTAATTAAATTTGTCCATTATAGTCATTAGCCACAGAGCTGTGAAGTGTGGGGAGCTCACAGCGCCGGGGTAGCAGTGAGCTTCTGACTGAGCTGATCTGGTGGCTGACCTCAAGTGAATTCCCTCTTTGGCAGGCCTTCTGGCCTCGACTTGCCGTGACCTCTAGATGCCCTCCTTCCGTGCTCTTCTTCCTCCCCCACCTCTTCTTTCCCTTCTCTTCCCTTATGAGGG
Organism: Crocuta crocuta; assembly: GCF_008692635.1. Classification (NCBI taxonomy): domain Eukaryota; kingdom Metazoa; phylum Chordata; class Mammalia; order Carnivora; family Hyaenidae; genus Crocuta; species Crocuta crocuta. The sequence goes on from NW_027528417.1 coordinate 7,865,979, forward strand.
AAGAGTGGGGCTCTTTCGAGTCAACACAAGAACAGGGATTATTACACAAGGGCTGGGGACGAGAGGCATGAAACCTGGGGCAGCTCTGGGGACCTGTCCATTTTGGTGATCCTTTCTCTTTCCCTCTCTCTGTTGGTATCTTTGTTTCTGTCTGTTCTCCATTTTCTCCACTCTATAGCTACTTTTTAAAAAATATTTTTTTTCTGTTCCCACAGAACCGAAGCTTGCATGGGGCTTTGGTTTGTTATGACTTCCCCATATTAGGCAGCCTCTCTTGGTATTTCCTATTTCAAATCCTGAAAGAGACTCTTCTGGCCTGTCCATAGGCCATAAATTATTGATTTTGTTGTTGTTGTTGATCCATTCAGCAGGGACCATAGCAGGTGGGACCATGTGGTACCAAACCTGGCCACTCAGGCCTGCTTCTTCAGCAAGGGTGTGGGAGGTGGGCCAGCAGGTGACTGTGCTCTCAGAGGTAGGGTAGTCATTTCCACCTCCTATTGGAGATGGATGTTGATCTGATGTGCATGTGGCTCTCAAGACTTCATTTTCTGGTGGAAGAATTAGAAATTCCTGTCCTACAACTACCATCCATCATGGAGGGTGTTGTAGGCAGCCTCTAAGATGGCGCAGGCCGGCTGAGTGATCCACACCAGTGATCCCCACTTCCTGGCATTAATGCCCTTCGCTCAAGTGTGGGCTGGGCTTATTGACTTGCTCCTAGTGAATAGAATGTGGCAAAGTGGTAGCATTAACAATTCTGAGATTATGTCCTGGGAGACTGTGGCTTCCACCTTGGATACCTTTTTTCTCGCTCTGAGCCCATGCTCTAAAGGAAGTCAGCTGCCGTGTGGAGAAGCCTGCACAGGAAAGAACTGACATCTCTGGCCGAATGAATTGTGAGGTGATCGCAGGCTATGAGTCAGCAGCATCTGGCTAAGCTGTGTGTCCAAAACTGGGAGATAATAAATGTTTGTTGTTTTCCCTGCTAAGTTTGGGGTTAACTTGTTACACAGCAATAGATAACTGATATAGGGGGCATATAAGCACAGAGCTGTGGGAGTGCAAAGGAGGGACTTGGGGAATGCTTTGAGAAGGATGTGGTATTTGAGCAAGGCCTATCTTTTTCCCGTAGAGTGGAATAGATCTGGCGCACATTTTGTAGGGCCTCTGAGAACTCCATATCTTCAGTTGAAGAAGGGCAGGATTCGTTGTTTCCTCGAGCCTCCTGCTCCGCCTCATGTGTGGTGTCTCTGATGAAGGCTGGGTCTCTTAAGGCCCTGGTGGCCTTTACAAACAACACTGTCACTTGTATGTGAGGCTTAGCATCCCATATACTTAGCATCACAGGCCTGGCCCTGTGCTCCTGAGGGCTGTGCTATCTGAAAGTCTTCTGGGCCAGCTTCTTACTGGGCCCCACCTTCAGTGGCCCTTCCAGAGAAAGGTTGCCTCAGCCTCTGACAAATAAGTCTGATCACCTGGGTTAAAATCCCATTTCTCCTACTGATGTTGTGGCCTTAAGTAAGGTACTGAGCATTCTTTACAGGACTTTAAAAGTTATTTATTTCAAATATATACACAAGTAGAGAGACTAGTGTAATGAACTCTATGTACCCATCACCCAGCATCAATAGTTATCAGCTCACAGTCTATCTTATTTTAACTCTATTCCCACCCCCACCCCCTCCTTCTCCCTCAACCCTGCGTTTTTCAAAGCAAATACCATTTAGGATACTATTATTTTAAATATTTTTTAATGTTTTTTATTTATTTCTAGGAGAGAGAGAGAGACAGCGTGACCAGGGGAGGGTCAGAGAGAGAGGGAGTCACAGACTCTGAAACAGGCTCCAGGCTCTGAGCTGGCAGTCAGCACAGAACCTGATGCGGGGCTCGAACCCACGAACCATGAGATCATGACCTAAGTGAAAGTTGGACGCTTAACCGACTAAGCCACCCACGTGCCCCAGATACTATTATTTTATTAAATACTTCGATAAGTATCTTGGACAGATAGGTACTCTCAACACAAACACAGTACTTTTATTATGTTGAACAAAATTAACAATAATTCCTTATTATCTTCCAATATCCAAGCAGTGTTCACATTCTTCAGTTGTCTTAGAAATGTATTTTGACTAGTTTGTTCAAATCAGGATCCAGACAAGGGCTATATGTCTCTGAGGTCTTTCTCTCTCTCTCTCTCTTTGTAAATTAAACTTTGATTTTTGAGATAGATTAACATGTAGTTGTAAGAAATGATATAGAGATCCTTTACCCACTTTATCCCAGTGGTATCATTTTGCAAGACTATAATACAACATGACAGCTGTGATATTGGGATCGGTACAGTCAAGGTATGGAACATTTCCATCACAACGATCTATCATGTGGCCCTTTTATAGCCACACCCCCACCAACCGTTGGCAGCCACTAATCTGTTTTCCACTTCTATACTTTAGTCATTTCAAGAATGTTATATAAATGGAATCATAAAGTATATAATCTTTTGGGACTAGGTTTTTTTCAATATAGTTCTCTGCAGAGTCATTCAAGTTGTTACACATATCAATAATCCATTCTTTTTTATTGCTGAGTAGTATTTCATGGTCTGGATATACCAAAGTTGTTTTTTAAATTTTTAATACTTATTTATTTTTGAGAGAGAGAGAGGGAGCAGGGAACGGGCAGAGAGAGAGAGGGGGATACAGAATCGGAAGCAGGCTCCAGGCTTCGAGCTATCAGCACAGAGCCTGATGCAGGGCTTGAACTCACAGAGTGTGATCGTGACCTGAGCGGAAGTTAGATGCTTAATCAAGTGAGCCACCCAGGTGCCCCCGGATATACCACAGTTTAATCATTTACCCTTTTAAGGACATCTGGGTTGTTTCTGGTTTTGGTTTCTTGTGATTAAAGCTGCTATGACATTTGTATACCAGTTTTTCTATGAACATAAATTTTTATTTTTCTGGAGTAAATGCCTGCAAGTACAGTAGCTGGGTCTTAAAGTTCCATGTTCAGTTTTATAAGAAATTGCCAAGGTTTTCCAGAGTGGCTGTACCATTTTACATGCCCGCCAGCGAGGTGTGAGTGTTTCCTGAGTCTCTCTTAATCCGTGGGTCCCCTCTCCCTTTGCTTCTGTTTCCTGACTTAGCAAGTGGGGTAAAAACTTGTGCTCAGACTGCCCTGCATGGTTGAGATGATACATGTGAAGCTGCTTTATAAACTGCCCCTAATTGGGACTCTCAGTGCTACTCATCGGTGGAGGTATCTGCAAGTGGCATCGCAGCACCTTAGAGCAGTCCTGGAGATGTTTATTCACTGGCTGGGTCACCAGGGCGGCTGGGTCACCCGGGAAGCCGCGGGTCAGGCTAACCCAGCTTGGCTTTTAAAAGAGCAGGACTCGGGGCGCCTGGGTGGCTGAGTCAGTTAAGCGTCCGACTTTTGCTTAGGTTATGATCTCGCGGTTCGTGGGTTCGAGCCTCGCGTCGGGCTCTGTGCTGACTGCCAGCTCAGAGCCTGGAGCCTGTTTCAGTCTGTGACTCTCTCTCTCTGACCCTCCCCTGCTCACGCTGTCTCTCTCTCTCCTAGAAATAAATAAAACATTTAAAAAAAAAAAAATGAAAGAGCAGGACTGGGAAACTCAGGTGCCTCAGCACCCTGGCAGACCCTGGGCTCTGCCCACCACCAGGCACGTTCCCGCACGGCCACTCTGGCTGCTGGGACCTGCTCGTTCTTCCTTGTCCTGGGCAGCCGGCGGTGCTGACCAGACGGGGAGGTGCCAGATGTGTGGGAGGAGGGTGTGCGTGCCTGTGCTTGGCCATTTAGCCACAGGTCCCTGCCTCATTTGCTCAAGATGATGACATTTTTCTAGAGCACTCACTGCGTGTAGCACATTCCAAGTTCTATTAGAAGTAACGACGTGAGGCTTTTTACAAGCACTCGCCTTGTCTCCTCCCTTGGGCCGTGTCTAACACGACAGTCGTTCCCTCAGTCATTGGCATCCTCCCCTCTCCCCTGGGGAGCTGTTGACTGATGCCCCCGACGTTGGTGACAGCCTCTGTTCCAGGGACTGACCTGACTAGGTGTCCCCAGGTCCGTTGGTGACCTCAGATGAGAAGCACAGCAGTTACCTGGCCTCCCGGCCTCATCAGCATGAAGAATGACAATCCCGGCACTGCAGGGGGTTCGAGGGGGATGAGTAATAGGTTTGAAGGGAAAAAAACCCAGACGCTGTGCGGAGGAAATAGGCTGCAGAAACCCCAACACAGCAAAGAGAATGGGTGTTCGGCTGTCTGCACCTGACTCTAAGTGCGGAGGGGTTGCTAGAGCTCTGTTCTTCGTGTTTTAGAAAATGAGATTTTTATTTTGTTAGATTTCCTTCTGTGGGTTTTCTCTGCTGTCAGCACGTTCCCATCTTGCATTGCTGTTATTCACAGGCCTGGGGTTGGGACTGTGTCTGGTGCCCTTGGGAAGGACATGTGGACCCCAGAAGGGTTTGCAGGGAGGTGCAGGGGTGCATACAGGCCACTCAGATAACCAGTAACGGGTGGGACAAGGTTCAGGAGTGGTTGCACCCTGGCATATGTGTTGATGTTCATGCAAGACCTGTGCGTGAGCAAGAACCGTGGCCAGAGGGCAGGTAGGGAATTAGGTATCTTTTGGGCTCCTCTACAGGGAGCCTGTTCGCTGTTTCCATCTCATTGTCCCTGACATGTCTCTGCTCCTTGGGGGGTGGGGCTCTTTCTCTGGTGGAAAAGTTGGGCCCCTGGTGGCCTTTCTGTAGGCAGTGACAGAGTAGCAAGCATGGCAGTTCTCAGGGCCAGGGGGGTGCTTCCTTTATCGCACAGTCCCTTTAACTCATTTCTTATGTTCTGTAACACCGTTATTAACACTGACCGTGGACTAAGTTGCCTGTGAGAAGTGCTTAGGTGGGCCTTCCATGGCCCCGGGCCCTACAGAGCTCACAGGCTTCTTAGGGAGAGACTCCATTCCCAGTTATCCTCTCTCACCTGCCCTCCCTTTTCCTATATTCTCGCTGCCATCTCCTTCGGTCACATGCTATTGTACACGATTTAGAGAAGACTCACCTTGCGCCAGGCATGTGCTGAGCGCCTTACTGCGCATACTGTCTTATCCCCTGTAAGCCCAGAGGGAGGAACAATTCCCTACCTTACAGGTGGGGGAAATTGGGCCTAGCGGGATCAGGTAGATTTCCCAGGGCACAGCCCTGATTCTGGAGCTGCGCCACACCTCGGACCGCCCGACTCGGGGCTCACACTCTACCAGGATAAGGGGATCAAGCGATCCACAAACCTTGTGCGAACTTAGTTGAATGTTCTCATGAATAACTTGCAAGGACAACGAACGGGTGCACAACCAAAAATAACCGAGCACAGAGGAAAACAGTGTAATGAGTGAGAACCAGCAAAACCTGGTTTGGACTTATCAGACACCAATCATAAAAAATGTATGGTAACCATGTTTAAAGAAACAAAAGCCTGAAAATACCTGCAGGAAACTGTAAAAAGTGACATAGCATATTTGAAAACCAATCAACTACAACTTTTAGAAATAAGGAACATAGTAATCAAAATAAAAAGTAATGGGTGGTCAATTAGAAAAATCTTAAAGAGGGACACCTGGGTGGCTCAGTCAGCTAAGCGTCCGACTTTGGCTCAGGTCATGATCACACGGTTCATGGGTTTGAGCCCCACGTCGGGCTCTGTGTTGACAACTGGCTCAGAGCCTGGAGCCTGCTTCTGATTCTGTGTCTCCCTCTCTCTGACCCTCCCCTGCTCATGCTGTCTCTCTCTCTCTCTCTCCCTCAGAAATAAATAAAACATTAAAAAAAATCTTAAAGATATAGATTTGTAATGGTAATCAGTGAACAAATTCCTTCATTCCTTCTTTTCTACCCCGATTCTACTCCCCTCTTCAAGATTAGGCACTGTAAATAGATTGTTTTTCATTTTAGGCCTTTTTCTATGCATTTATGAACATATACCAACACACAACAGATTAATTTATTGTAAATGGAATTAAACTCTATAGTTTGACTTGCAACTTGTTTTATCCTCCCACTTAATAAATGATACACATTTAGCTGTCAGTGCATATAGACTTACTGCATTGAATAAACCTATTAAAATTTGTTTTTGGGGCGCCTGGGTAGCTCAGTCGGTTAAGCACATGACTTCCGCTCAGGTCATGATCTCATGGTTCATGGGTTCGAGCCCCACGTCAGGGTCTGTGCTGACAGCTGGGACCCTGGAGCCTGTTTCAGATTCTGTATCTCCCTCTCTCTCTGACCCTCCCCTGCTCATGCTGTCTCTCTCTCTCTCTCAGAAATAAATAAAACATTAGCAAAAAATTAAAAATAAATAATTAAAATTTGTTTGTTTGTTTTTTTTTTGGTCTTATTTGTAACCACCTCCACATGGTACCAAATTCACAAAACATGAAAGGATATACAGAGGAAATAAGTCTTCTTACCCTCATCGCCTGCGATTAAGTTCTCAACTCCATGGGAAAGTTCTGCCCCTTATTTATTTGTTTTTCACTTAACAATATGTCTACTGGTAGTTTCAAATCCATGTATTTAGGGGTGGCTCATTTTTTTTAATAGCTGCAGAGTAATTTATTTAACTAGTCCCTTGTTGATTTACCTTTAGATTATTTCCAAATTTAGCTATTAGAACAATGCTATAGTTACTTTCTTGTTCATAGCTGATCTTACACATATGCAGGATTTTGTTGGATACATTCCTAAAAATTTGTTAGAAATAATAAATGCTCTTGGGCCTCCCTGAGTGGCTCAGTGGGTTGAGTGTCTGACTTCGGCTCAGGTCATGATCTCACAATTTGTGAGCCCCACGTTTGGCTCACTGCCATCAGCGTGAAGCCTGCTTCGGATCCTTCCTCTATCCCCCCCGCCCCTCCTCTGCTTGTTCTCTCTCAAAAATAAATAACAATAAAACATTAAAAAAGAGAGAGAGAGAGGATAAGTTCTCTCTCTAGGCACATAGGGTTCCAAGGTGGTGACGGGAACGCTGAGCAGGCTGGTAAGAGATCAGGTGCTGTGCTCCTTTGATCTGGATTCCTCTTCCCGTCCTGCTGCTGAGGCCTCCTCTGTGGGCTGTGCTCTTCCCTTCCCACACTGCCCCCTCCCCAGGAGCAGCCACAGAGCTGGGCTCTTCATTCACTTTGCAGATGCATTTCAGTCCCTGCTAATGCACTTGATCCAAATTTATTTCCAAGCAGCAAGTCCACATCCGTTGATTTTTATAGAGATTTGTTTTTTCCAGTGTGCCTTGCAAAATGCCTGCCAATATTTACTCATTAACTTGATAATTGGGTTTTGCACTTCCATCTGAGGACTCTGCAGCTTTTGTCCAAATTTCTGTCGTGATCAACGTACTCAGGACGGGATGTTTTGCTTCCCCTGATGGAAGTCATTTCCACGAACTGGCTTTCACAAACTGTGGATGCTGTGCCCTTGCGAACACCATGGAACTTTTCTCTGACGACTGGGATGTTTGTGTTTAAAGACTTTATTATGGGGGTGCCTGGGTGGCTCAGTTAGTTAAGCGTCCGACTTCGGCTCAAGTCACGATCTCGTGGTTCATGGGTTCCAGCCCCCCATCGGACTCTGTGCTGACAGCTAGCTCAGAGCTGGAGCCTGCTTCAGATTCTGTGCCTCCCTCTCTCTCTGATCCTCCCCTGCTCACACACACACACACACATACTCTCTCTCTCCTTCTCTCTCTCTCTCTCAAAAATAAATAAAATGTAAAAAAAAAAAACCCAAAAAATTAAAAAAAAATAAAGACTGTATTATGTATTGCATAACGATTGAGAGCCCCTGGCGCAACTCTGCCTTGGTCTGAATGTAGTTCTTGCCACTTAGTAAAGGAAAATAACAATATCTGCTTGTGAAAGTTCATTGAATTCATATCCGTAATGTGCTCAGATAATACCAGGCACATAACACTTGTTATTTAAGTGCTTGCTGTTACTGTGTTTGTTAGCGTGAAGTAGGTTGGGACATCCCTACAACCCAGCTCTCCAGACACCCAGGCCCTTGACTCTGTACTTGATAACCTTTTTCTTACTGTGGAGTCAACATGGTCTAGAACAACTTCTTCAAGCACTTGGCTTTCCCAGGATGAAACACCTGGGTGGCTTGCTCCTTATTGACTCGTTTCTAAAACTCCAGGTGGGAACAGACGTTTCATGTTGGGTGACTCCTGTCTTTGAGCCAACTTCCTCCTCCAAATTACTCCTCCTTTTTGTGAATCACCTTTGCCGAATACTGCCTCCTCCGTCTGGGATGTTTTCCTCAACAGTTGTGCCACAGTCAGGAAATGCAACTAGTTTTCGTAATCCAGGCCGGACACAGTTGGGTGAACCTGACGTACAGTGGATATCTCCAAGCCCCCGGCTGATTGTTTATCGGATTACCTGCATTAGGAATTAGTCGCACTTTGGCCAGTCTGGTTCTATGGACAAGGGCAAGCCGAGGGTGAAGCCTGTGGTTAGTGCAGAGCCAAGCACTGCTCCGGTTGGCTTCTCTCTCCAACTTGAGTGGCAGGTTATGGGTGGGTGGGGTTAGTACAAACTCCCCTTGGGTCTTGTGCCTCGCTTAGTGGGAGCCTCTGGGTTTGCTTTTCTGTAAGCTCCTGGTTAGGTTAGGGGGGGTACGCCGTGCCAAGTGAGCAGAACATTTCTAGAGAGGGAGAGGAGAGTGATCATCTGTGTCAAGTGCTCATGTGGGTAAGTACAGCGAGGGCTGGATTTAGCAATGTGGAAGTCACCAGTGGCCTTGGCGAGTAGCTTCTCTGGAGCCATAAGTGTGAACCTGAGTGAAGTTGATATATAATCGCTTCCTTTTTTGTAGAACATGTAATTTGTGTCGATTGTTTCAATTTTTGCCATTAAATTTTTTTTAATGTTTATTAATTTTTGAGAGAGAGAGACAGAGTGCAAGGGGAGGGACAGAGAGAGAGGGAGACACAGAATCTGAAGCAGGCTCCAGGCTCCGAGCTGTCAGCACAGAGCCCGACACGGGGCTTGAACCCACAAACCAAGGGATCACGACCTGAGCTGAAGTCGGACGCCTAACTGACTTAACCATCCAGGTGCCCCAAATTTTAGCCATTTTAAATTATGCTTGTGAACATCTTTAGGTGCATGGTTTTTCCTTTTGAAAAACATTTCCCAGGGATAATCATCATGGTAAGATGACTGGATCAAAGAATTAAAGCATTTTAGTACTGTGCCACTTATATTTGACTCTCTGTTCTTTGCAGATTCTCTAAAACAGTTTGAAATAACGTTGCATTTTGTTATAAATAAATATTCCGAATAAAAATAGAGACTGGCTAGTATTTTAAGTTGAAAGCTAAATGAGCTGTGAAAACTTTCTGCCAGTTCAGTAGCAGGAGGTGCAGAAAAGTAATTGCCTGGATACATATTGATTTTTTTTTTTTCCATCCAAAGCGGTTATGCTGTGAGATAATTGACCAGTCCTGGCTTTTTAAAAGGACATACCAGTCCCAAAGCAAAGGATTTTTCTTCCGCTAGCTTCCCTGCCTATCTTCAAATGGGCTACTTCTTTGTAAAAATATTTCCGTGAAGCAACTATTAATGACTCGAAATTATAGCCACCTTAGTTTTATCTCATCAGATATTCCTCATGACCTTAGTTCCTGCAAAGTATTTTATAATGATCTCCCTTTATACCTGTCTAATGAGACTCTTAAGTTTTGTTTTACGTAATTTGGGCCCCAACTCTTACCCTAGCGATGAACTTACGACCAAATTCCGAGCAGGTTATTTATTCAGATTTAGAAAGAGAAAGCAGAGGCTTCTCCCATCCTTCATGTTTGTATGGATGTGTGCAGGTTCACAGGCCTGGCTCGCCTCTGCGGTCTCTCCCTCTGTGTTTATTTTCTGAGCTGTGTTGCTGGAAGATTGCAGACCTCTTGTGAGCACACCTGTTGCCCCAGGGGGCGTATTTGTATTTGTACAGTTGGGGTTGTGGGATGCAGAGCGAGCGGGCCCTTGTGTGCTGCAGGGGAATGGGACTGGGTGTGTGGCACAGCCCTTCCTGGCAGCCGGCAGCTCCCTGAGCTCTTTTGTCTGGTACAATACCCAGTGGTCACGTATGGCCATTTAGCTTTAAATTAATTAAAAGTAAATAAAGTTAAAAATTCAATTCCTTGGGGCACCTGGGAGGCTTAGTCGGTTAAGCGTCTGACTTTCGCTTAGGTCATGATCTCGCGGTTCATGGGTTCGAGCCCCGCGTCGGGCTCTGTGCTGACTGCCAGCTCAGAGCCTGGAGCCTGTTTCAGTCTGTGACTCCCTCTCTCTCTGACCCTCCCCTGCTCACGCTGTCTCTCTCTCTCTCTCCTAGAAATAAATAAAAAAAACATTAAAAAAAAAATTAAAAAAAAAAATTCAATTCCTTGGTCCCAGTAACCATATTTTAAGTGCTCAATAGCCAAATGAGATTAGCAGCTACCGCACTGAACGGTGTAGGTATGGAACATTTCCGTCATTGTAGAAAGTTCTGTTCGCACTGCTCTGGAGGGTGTGGCTGCCTCCTGGGTGGCTTGAGAGGCCAGCATTTGGGGTACTTATTGGCCAAGCACCTTGTATAGGGAAGGGGGTTCAGCTTCCTGGGGAAGGGAAAGCAGGGTGGAGGGACCGGTAGTGCCAGGTAAGGAAACTGAGGCATAAGCTCAGCTACATGCCGCTCAGTTCAGGGAGGAGGAGAGAGGACCGTGACTCTGAGGTCAGGACAAGACCCTGACCCACTGAAGTAGCCTAGAAACCTTTCAAGATGGAGTCTAGGCCCCTGCAGCAGGGGCTGGGGTTGCTGAAATCCTGCCTGCCAGAGGGTTTGAGCCTGCTGGGGCGGGGGTGCCGTCGCGGTGCAGGGGACGCAGGGTTCCCAATAGAGCAGCACCTTGCCCTCGCGGCTGCTCCCAAGAGCCGTGTGAGGACTCGGTGGGCTGGGAGAGGGGAGGGTACTTCAGGGGTTGAGGGACCAGGACACGATAGGCTTGTCATTCTTGAATCTCCTTCATTAATAATCCACTAGGAGTAGCCTTTACCCCAGGTATCTGGATGGTTCCAAGAACCAAGGAACAAAGAAGACAAGGATGGTCTTTCTCTTTGTTTAAGCCGAAAGTGGCCCTATCCAATGGAAGAAGTGCCTAGCCACTAGTTACTAGGGCCCCTCCTAGAAGCAGTTCTGGTTGGCTGAGACCTCTGGGGAAGGAAGCCATAATGACTACCCCTGGGGGGCCCCAGACCACCTTCTTAGAGCACCTCACGGCCCTTGACAACAGTTTCTTTCTTTCCTTTTCTTTTCTTTTTTCTTTCTTTCTTTCTTTCTTTCTTTCTTTCTTTCTTTCTTTCTTTCTTTCTTTCTTTCTTTCTTTCTTTCATCTATCTATCATTTATCTATCTATCTATCTATCTATTTTAATGTTTATTTATTTTTGAGAGAGAGACAGACAGAGCATGAGCAGGGGAGGGGCAGAGAAAGAGAGGGAGACACAGAATCCAAAGCAGGTTCCAGGTTCTGAGCTGTTAGCACAGAACCCAATGCTGGACTTGAACTCACAAACCGCAAGATCATGACCTGAGTTGAAGTCGGACGCTTAACCAACTGAGCCACCTGGTCACCCCCCCCTCCCATATTCACATAATGTTTACTAAGACATAGACACTATTCTAAGTGATTTACATAAATTCATTTAAGAGAACATTTATGAGAACAGTAGTAAGGACCATAGCATGTAACAGCATCAATAACCAATGTGATAGCAGCTACTATAGTTTATGATTTAAAAGTCATTTTTAGGGTTGCCTGGGTGGCTCAGTTGGTTAAGCGTCCAACTTCAGCTCAGGTCATGACCTCATGGTTCATGAGTTCAAGCCCCGCATCGGGCTCTGTGCTGACAGCTCAGAGCCTGAAACCTGCTTCGGATTCTGTGTCCTCCTCTCTTTCTGCCCCTCCCCCACTTGTGCTTTGTCTCTCTTGCTCTCAAATATAAGTAAACATTAAAAAAAAATTTTAAGTAATTTTTATATTCATTGTCTTTTTTCTCCCAAACAGCTTTGTTGATATACAATTACATATCATAAAATTTACCCATTATAAATGCACAATTTCATGGTTTTGGTAAATTTATAGGTTTATGCAACTATCACCACAATCCAGTTTTAGAATCTTTCCATCACTCTGGAAAGTGATCCTTGTTTGTGCTTGTTTGAGGTTCAGTGAATCCTTGCTCCCACTGTTAGCCATAGGCAACCACTAATCTGTTTTCATTCTCTGTTAATTTGCCTTTTCTGAAAATATTGTATGAATTGAATCATACCAATGTAATCTTTTCCATTTTGATTTTTTACTTAGCATCATCCTTTTGAGGTTTATTCATGCTGTAGCACGTTCATTCCTTTTCATTGTTGAGTAGTATTCCATTGTATGGCTATACCACATTTTGCTCATGTATTCACAAGTTGATGGCCATTTTGATTGTTTCCAGTTTGGGGCAATTATGAATAAATGCTGTTATGAACAGTCATGTATAGGTTTCTGTGGGAACGTATGTTTTCATGGGTCTTGGGTAGATTCTCAGGTGCAGTGAACCAAAAGTTTCTTTCTGTCCAAAACTCTTATGTTGACGTTTTAATCTCCAAATGTGGTCTTTAGAGGTGCCTGGGAGGTGGCCAGTTCTAACACTTGTTCTGTGTGGATTCCTTCGGGTTTTTACCATACAGGTGTGTGTCATCTCTGAATAAAGACAGGGTTACTTCTCCCTTTCCAATCTGGATGGCTTTCATTAGATGATGATGATGATGATGATGATGATGATGATGATGAGATGGATGGCTTTCATTAGATGATGATGATGATGATGATGATGATGATGATGAGATGGATGGCTTTCATTAGATGATGATGACGATGACAACGACGACAATGACGAGTATTTTTTCTGTATTGTACTAGGTCTAAATTCAGTGTTCATGAGCTGTAAGTATAAAATAGTGTCAAATGGAGGTGGCTGAAGCAGGCATCCTTGCCCTGGTTCCCAGTCTTAGGAGAATGAAAATTGGCTACAGGTTTTAAGAAATTGTGATGCCCTTCATGTTGAAGAAATTCCATATTTTCCTAGTTTTGGGGGAGTATTTATCTTGTCTATTGAGATGATCAGTGGTTTTTGTCCTTTGTTAATATGGTGCATTACATTAATTAATTTTGGGTGGTACACCAACCCTGCATTCCTGTGCTAAATCCCACTTGGCTATCTTTTATCAGGCTCTGTGCTGACAGCTCAGAGCCTGGACCTTATTTTGGATTCTGTGTCCCCCTCTCTCTCTGCCCCTCCCACACTCATGTTCTTTCTCTCTTCTCCCCTCTCCTCCCCCCGTCAAAAGAAAACATATTTTTAAAAAATTTTAAAGAATTAAAATTTTCTTTTTTCATATTATTTTTGGTCTCCTACAATGGGTTGTATAGTGTTCCTTCCTAGTATTTTCTGAAAGGTTTTGTGAAGGATTGGTATTATTTCTCCTTCCTTTAAATATTTGATAAGATTCACCTGTGAGGGGGCACCTGGATGGCTTAGTTGGTTAAGCATCTGACTCTTGATTTCAACACAGGTCATGTTCTCATGGTTGTGAGGTTGGGCTCTGTGCTGGGTGTGGAGCCTGCTTAAGATTCTCTCTCTCCCTCTCCTGCTCCTTTCTCTCTCTCAAAGAAAAAAGTTCACCTGTGGAATCATGTGGGCCTCGACTTTTCTTTGTGGGAACAGTTTAAATTATGAATTCAGTTTCTTGTTAGAATAGATCTATTTCAGATTATCTATTTCTTCTTGGGTCAGTTTTAGTAATTTATGTCTTTCTATACATTTATTTCTATTTTATCTAAGATCTAAGTTGTGTAATTTAGTGACATAAAGTTGCTTTGTAGAGTTGATAATGGTGTCCCTCTTTCATTCATTTTTTTTTGTAATGTGTGTCTTCTCTCTCTTTCTCTCTCTCTCTCTCTCATCAGTCTAGCTAAAGATTTATCAGTTTGATCTTTTCAAAGAATTAACTTTTTTTTGGTTTTCTCTAGTGTTTTTCTGTTTTCTTTAATTGATTTCTGTTCTAGTCTTTTTTATTTCCTTTCTTCTGATTCCTTTAGTTGTTTTTGTTCCTAGTTTCCTTTTTTTCTAATTTTTAAAGTGTATTTATTTATTTTGAGAGCGAGTGAGTAGGAGAGGAGCAGAGAGAGGGTGGGGGAGAGAGAATCCCAAGCAGGGGCTCAATCTCACAAACTGAGGTCATGACCTGAGCTGAGATCAAGAGTTGGATGCTTAGCCAACTGAGCCACCCAGGTACCCCTCTATTTCTAGTTTCTTAAGGTGAAGCTATGGTTATTTGTTTGAGAGCCTTCCTTTCTGATAGGGCTTTGAAAGCTATATAGTTTCCTCTAAGCATTGCTTGAGCTATATCCCATTTATTTTGATATAGAATGTTTTCATTTTCATGGAGTTCAAAATATTTTCTAATTTTGCTTCTCATTTCTTTTTGATCAGTGGGTTATTTAGAGGTGTGTAGTTTAATTTCTAAATGTTTGGAGATTTTCCTGAGTTTCTTTCTATTGTTAATTTCTATTGTTAATGTGAACTAGCATATTGAGGCTCCCTTGTACATGATGAGTTGTTTTTCTCATTGCCTTCAAGATTTTCTCTTTGTCTTTAGAGAGTTCAGTTATGCTTTTTCTAGGTGTAGATCTCTTTGTATTTATCTTCTTGCAAGTGTAGATTTTTCTTTTTAATCAAGTTCAGGGAATTTTTAGTCGTTATCTCTACAAATATATTCTTTTTCCTTCTGTCTTTCCTTGTCCACTTCTTCTGGGACTCTCACTGTACGTATATGATATGTTTGATGTTGTATAGGTCTCTGATACTCTGTTCATTTTTATGCAATTTTTTCTGTCTATTCTTCAAATTAGATAGTTTCTATGTTTCTATATGCAAGTTCACAGGATTTTTCTTTGGCCATCTTGAATCTTCTGTTAGCTCCTCTAGTAACTTTTTATTTCCATTACTGAACTCTTCAACTCTAGAGTTTTCATTTGGGTTTTTTTTTAATGTTTTATTTATTATTTTTGAGAGAGAGAGACAGAAACAGAGACAGAGACAGAGTATGAGCAGGAGAGGGCAGAGAGAGAGGGAGACACAGAATCTGAAGCAGGCTCCAGGCTCTGAGCTGTCAGCACAGAGCCCACTGTGGGGCTCAAACCCATGGGCTGTGCGAACATGACCTGGGCCAAAGTTGGACACTTAACCAAGTGAGCCACATAGGCGCCCCTTTTCATTTGGTTCTTAAAAAATTTTTTTATCCTTATTGAAAATATTTGTTGATATGTTGTTATCATACTTTTAAATTCTTATTACATGATTTTTCCTAGTTCTTTGGACATATTTATAATATCTGCTTTGAAGTTTTTGTTTGCCAAATCTAACATCTGGGTACATTCAAAAATAATTTCTATTAATTGTTATATTCCCTAAGTATGGGTTGCACTTTCTTGTTTCTTTGCATATCTCATAGTTTTTTTTGTTGGAAACCGAACATGTTGATATTACAGCAACTCTGGCTTCTGTTATTTCCCCCATTATGGTTGTTGTTTATATTTTGTTTATTTCTTTGTTTAGTAAGTTGCCTGGGACAAATCTGTGAAACATCTCAACTCCAGCGTGTGGCCGCTTTTGTCTTTGCTTAGTATTTTATATTTAATTTAATTGTTTGTTTTTAAGACTGGATTCCCAGAGGTTACTCCTTTGTGTAGCTTAGTGGACAAATCACATATGTTCTAGATCTCAGTTTTCTTATGTAAAATGGGAATAACATAACACCCAATTCATAAGGTTTTGGGGAAGCTTCAATTACCCAATCAAGGTAAAGTACTCAGCATAGTGACTGGTATGTAGCCAGTGCTCAATGGGTGTGAGGATCATTATTGTTTACTCTCATTGTGTGAAGGAAGCAAGGCTGGAGGAGGGGGAAGTTGTGACTCAAGATCTCACATCTGAAAGCTAGAGCAGAGCTTGGACTCTCAGGCCAGTCTGATGTATCCTGATAGAATGGCACCTCCTGGTTCTGAGATGTCTCTGTTAAGTGAAATCACAAAATGTTTGAGTAATGCTTGATGCTTATGCAGCTTGATTGTGGAGGAAACTCAACCACTGGAGTGAGGATTGAAGGAAATTTTTCCCGTTCAACCTCAAGATTCTGTGATACTGAGATAGTACGCAATGGACGGAAACGTGAGCAAGGATTTTCAGCTATTGAACCTTGAGCTGGATAAGCCCTAATGCTGGTGATCAACATTTCAGTTTCCTGAGGATCTAAAGTGGGGGAGACCATATGCACCCAGGAGGCACCTTTGGCTCTTGATCTGGAAAGTAGCTGGCATAGCTCACCTCACCAGGGCCTTCGCAGGAGGCTGGGTTTCTGCAGAGCTCCCTAGGGCCAGCATACCTTACGTCACTGTCTGCCCAGCTCAGGAAATGAGAGGAAACTCCAGAAGACAGTTTGCAGATCGGATAGAGCTGTTGCTGGAATACACAAGCCCTGTGGTCGCTGTGGCCCCACAGTCTTCTCCAGCCCATGCAGAGGATTGTTTCAGCCTTGCTTCCTGATTTCTTTCCCCAAGGAGTAAAGGTCAAGGCTAGCAAACTGGAGACTATTCCTATTGACTATACATTTTGGAGGTAAACTCATTTATTCAGCCCCTTAGACTTTTTTTCTGTCAAGAAGTGGTATCTCTGGGATCAGACCTTTCCTAGATTCAGGTGTTTACTCTTACATTTAAATTTGGAGCCAAGACAACTTAAGGCATTAAACTCCTGTCCTCGGGGATTCATTTCATACCATAGTGACTTTCTTTCATAGAGCCTTTCTCAGAGGGAAAGGATTTGTTTTTGTTTTTGTTTTAAATTGGGGTAAAAGGTTGACAATTAATAAGGACATGTCTTTGAAGTATTTAGTAAGAAAGGAAAGTTTTAAATATTTCCTGGCATTCATCTAATTTGCAAGGGCACAAGTTTGTTAATCATGTCTAGGCATGTCCTTCGCCCCAAGTCTTCCTATAATATTAAGAGCATGTTCACTGGAATGCAGCCTGCATCATTGACTTCCGGCTGCAAATGAAAAAAGTTTCAATCAACTGGGACTCCACTTCCATTTGCACGCAAAGCAATTAAAATCAAAGGAGCTTAGAGGAATGGTTTCCAGAGGCAGAATCCCATTTCTTTCTCCTTCTATATGTTGCAGTTCTTGGTTAAGTCATTCCAGTAAACGTTAGAACAAGATATTAGAGGGAGATTGCCTCTCTGATTGATGGACTATATTTTTATGGTTCCTCATAGCGCTACATTTCAATTTCCTGAAAATATTGAATGGAGGTAATGGCTGTGAAGGCAGATATCTAAAGAAGGAACACAGAAGAGCAAGTTGGGGAGATCAAGAGCAAAGCTTCAACCTGTATTGCCAGTCAGAGGACTCAGGTGGATGGAGAGTTGTTGACAGCACTTCATTCCCTCATTCATTCAGCAAAGACTTATTGAATTCCAACTGTGAATCAAACCCTGCCCCAAGTGCTAGGGATAAGGGGTTAGGAAAACAGATGTGGTTTCAGTCCTCATGGACTGTATAGTGAAGACAGACATTAATCAGATAATTGAGCAAGCGGTTAATTAATAACGGTTGTGATAAGGGCAGTGCCTGGGAACCGCAGATGCAGATGCTGGGTTGCTAGGGATTTGGGGTGGGCAGTGCGAGGCCAGGCTGGATAGAGAGCTGTGCAGTGGCCTAGGGACTTTCTCCTGGGGACAGTGGGATTTGCAGCTGCTGATGGAGTTTGAAGCAAGGGAGTAACATGGTTTGCATTTTCATCTGGTGATTTCAGTGCTTCTTCCTGCATTCTTTGGTGGGAGATGGTCCCAAGAGTGTGACCTGGACTTGAGGCACCCCCACAGCAGAGAGTTGAGTTTCTGGAGTCGTGGTAGGGGAGCTCACTTTGGACAGCTTCGAAGAGGAGATTGACAGAGTCTGGGGAGCAGCGGTGGTTTTCAAGTGTCCGGGAAACTTAGTATGTACCAGAAGGAAGAGGTTAGGATTTGTCAGTGAAAGGGGAGGGTTGAACGCTGTGGCAGGTGTGGAAGTAGAATGGGGAAGCTCTAGCCAAGTCTTCAGAGCCAGAGTGCTGATGGAGGAAAAGGCCTTCACTGGGAAGTCAGGAGGTCGTAAACCTGAGTGGGGGTGGTTGGGAAGAGGTGTGGGGAGGAGGGGGAGTGGGACACGGCTTGTTGTGGAAGGAGAGGTGGGTTTCCAGATGTGAGGATGGGTGTGTGAGCTCCCTCTCAGAGGAATATGCGTCAGGGCTCACTTTCAACATTCAGGAAAGACCTGAGGAAAGCAAGTGAAGCCCCATCCCCACCGGGTCCCTCAGCATCCAGAGGGTGGGTTGACTTGCCGCCTGGGCCAGGTCAGTCCAGTTCCAGAAACCAGAGGGCCTCAGAGTGGAGAGCTAATATAATGTGTACCGCAGCTCTAACATCAGAAAGCTGATTTTATAAATCAGCACAAATTGGCCTCATTACCCATGGGCATTCAGTGACTTCAGAGGGCAAAGTGAAAAAATAACCATGGGTCAAAAACCTGCCCCGCCCGCGGCTTTGCTCTAGAACATACCAGTGGCTTATTTTCTTTTCGTCTTTCTGTCTTTGTGGTGTCCGTTCTGGGGAGTGTCCCTTTGGCTTCGTTATTCCTCCTCCATTTCGCTGCAGATGTGCTCAGCGTTTCATGTTCCGCTAATCAGATTATCATGATGGAACATTCCCCAGCCGCACTGCTTTTTCCATTCTTTATTCTAAGTTCAAAGACACTGAGCATTCCCAAACCCTGATTGTTCTGTTTCACAGAACAGCCCTCTCTTCCCAACGCTCCAGTGCACCCCATCCTTTCTCTCCTTTGCACCTTTTTTGTCTTTTCGTTCCTTCCTACCCGCCTTTTTTGCTTAACTGGAGTGAAGTCATCTGTGGGGCTGTCACTGCCCTGTGAAAGAGTCGTCTTCCAGGGTGCCAAGCCCTCCTTGCTGTGACTTCTGACCTGTGCAGTCGGTAAAGTGATCCGTATAAAATGCCAATATTGGGGGGAAATGAAACTGAAAGGATTAAGACACAGGGATAAACTATAAAAGTCTTCTTGTTCATGTAGTCCATTTTATTGGTAGAGATAAGAATGACCTGATGTGAAGGAGGAACTTCAGATTTTTTCCCTAGCTGATTAAGTGCAGGCACTTCCTTCACGATCAGTAATTTCCCAGAGTGGTTTCTCAACTCACAGTGTCTGTGCTAATTTGAATGTTGGAAGTATTACGGGCTTTGTGGGGATGGTGAAGGGGTCGTGTTGATTGTCCAGCGGGACATGAAGAGGGAGTGACCTTATTTCTGGTTAAGTAGACCTGGATCAGACACAACTCATCAGGTGTCCTGGGGGTGGGGGGTATGGGTTCTTCTGAATCATTTTGAGGATTTTCTTAACTTCCAGAATTAAGAGGCCATTTCTTAAGCTGGTCTGAGGGTATGATGATAGTCAGTGAGGGGAGTTGGGATTTTAATCATGTTTTAATTTAAAGGCAAATGCAGGGAAAGTGGATACCATTCTGTTGGCCCCTTGCTACGAGCCAGTGTATTTGACAGTTTGTAATCCAAAAGGAAATCAACAGAAATAACGGAGGGCCCCACACATTGTGCTAAGGACCATTCTTCATCCCGCACTGAACACGCTTTGGAAGGTGTTGTCCGAAAACCTCATGTAGTCTGTCATCGTAGAAATGAAGCAATGACCATACTTGTCCATTACACTCAGTTAACTCACTGCGAATGGAAGAACCTAGGCAGGGATCTACACAGGTGGCTTTGGTGCAGGGCTAATCTGTGCATCTTGGTCTGACTGCTGCTGGTCGACCTGATAGGGCAGTTGTGGAGATTAAATGAATTTCTATATACCAGGAAACTAGGCACAGACTAGGCCAGGCGTTTTTTATTTTTGTTTTTCTCTCCTCTTTATTTATGTATTTATTTAAATTTAGTGTTTCTTTTTGAGAGAGAGACACACACACATGCAGTGTGAATTGGGGAGGGTCAGAGAGAGGGAGAGACAGAATCTGAAGCAGGCTCTAGACTTTGAGCCGTCAGCACAGAGCCCGACGTGGGGCTCGAACTCACGAGTCGTGAGATCATGACCTGAGCCGAAGTCGATTGCTTAACCGACTGAGCCACCCAGGCACCCCACTCCTCTTTAGAAGATAACTCAGTCTGTCTCCCAACAGATTTTCACTCCAGAATTTAGGACAGTGTTCCTTTCCCCCAAATCAGATGTCTTACAGAGCTCTTTGACCCTGGGAAGTCTCAGGCCTTCAAGAATTTTCTGCCCATTCAACCCTCACACTAGTTCCCTTCAAGCCTTGGAGTGTTGGGGGGTGGGGTTGAACATGGTTTCAAATTACCCCTTTCCTGGGGACCAGGGTGAGTAGCAGTTGGGTTCTGGGCCCCATGGTAATTTCACTTCCTTCTTGTTCACAACCATAGCAGAGCCTTGACCCAAGTCTGGAGGGACTTGAGTCCCCTGGATTCCTGGAGACAACCTGACCTTCTTCCAGTGGCTACAACAGATGGAAGCCAACTCCTCTGAGAGCCCAGGAGCAGACCAGTCCTAGCCTGAGTCCCAGGAGTTCAGTGGGAAGAGTGATAAAGTTAGAATTCCCAAGCCTGAACCTCATCCCAGCCACGGACTGGTTGTGTGAACTTCATCTACTTGTCATGCCTGAGGCTCAGTTTCTTGATTTATAAAATGAGGATAACAGTTTGCACCTCACAGGGTTTTATAGAAAATAAAGGAGATGAAGTACATGAGAACATGAGAGAAGCTTTAGGCACATAGTTCATTTTGTCTATTTTCTCTCTAGATTTTGAAATTCTTTTGTCCTTTGTACAGGCTTTAGCACCAGGCACATTAAATGGTCCAGGAAATCTTTTTGGGTCTTGGGACTTGTTTTGGCAACCCCGACCTAAGAGTTTAAATTCTGACCTTTCATAGGGAAGTAGTTGTTGTTATTGTCAGGAGGAAAAAATAAATTTCACATAAAGGGATGAAAAATGTAAGGTCTTTTGGGTTTTTGTTTTTTGTTTTTTCAATTTCCTTCCTTCTACCAGTGACTTTTTTGTATTAAGATCTTCACCTCTTGATGGTGAAAGCAGACCGTGGCTTATCGCTAGGCTTCCAGGAGGGGGAAGGAGAGTGCAGACGAGCAGGATGTTTTCTCTGCAGAACTGTTTACAGGCTTTTGGCAGCGGGAGGAACACACCCCACTCGTCCGGCGAGATGGCCCTGTGGCCGGCTGCAGAGTAGAGGGCTGACTGATTGATTTGGAGGGTGCTTTGGGACTTAAAACCTTTAGAATGGAGATGCTACCTTCCAGGCCTTTGTATGGTAGCAGCTACTGTCCTGCTACAGTAAACAGGCTGCTGCACTGTCAGGTGACACTAGCCAAGCATCAGTGGCTGCCAGCCATGACTTCGTGATGCTTCGTGATGCTAACCCTTAATCCACACAGCCACTGCATAAGGAGAGAAAGCGGGTGCCGCAACGTTCCTATCTTAAATGTGAAAAAAAACTAGCACGAAGAGGTGGTAGGTGACTTGCCCATGGGCACACACCTGGCTCAGTCGCTGGGACAGTGTTTGGAGAGACAGTGATTAGGAATCAGAGGATCTGGATCAGTGGGTGAGTGTGCCCTTCACAGTGTCCGGCACGAGGCGGGGAGTCTGCCGGTAGCCGTTTTTAGTCATATCGGTCTGGAACGGGACTGGAGAAGTAGGGCGTCTCTTGACATTGGAAGTGTGTTTGTAATAGCGTATGTCACTGCAGAGCTAGGAGGACCATGGTGTCAAGAAAAACGCTATAGCTCATTTGGCGCTAACCTCAGAATTTCGCCAGAGTTTCATCTGTGAGTTAATTAGATAATTCATTCATCTTCCCCTCCTGTTTCCATGTACGCTGGCGCGGGTAAGGGTATGGCCCGTCGAGGGAGCCACGCTGGTTTAAACTCCAGCTCTGCCACATGCCACCCGTGTGCACTTACCCACTCCAGGCCCCAAGCTTCCCCCTTTGTGAGGTGAGGATCATAATAAAATACCTCTCCCCAGGGTTGCTGTGACAACAAAGTGAGTTTATATACAGGAGGAGCTTGAAATGAAATCTAGCACATGATAGGTATTCAAATGATGTTAATGTATATTACTATTGATACTTACTATTTTTCTACCTCATCCCTAATTCCACAGAGAATTTGAGGTGTTGATTAAAAACACAAAGTTAGAAAAATGAAAACAAATGTTGGGGCGCCTGGGTGGCTCAGTCATTTAAGTGTCCAACTTCGGCTCAGGTCATGATCTCATACTTCGTGGGTTTGAGCCCCGCGTCGGACTCTGTGCTCACAGCTCAGAGCCTGGAGCCTGCTTCAGATTCTGTGTCTCCCTCTCTCTCTGCCCCTCCCGCACTCGTGCTGTCTCTCTCTGTCTCTCTCTCTCTCAAAAATAAATAAACATTAAAAAAAACAAAGAGACTTCAGACCATGGCTAAATATATAGCAAATGAAAGCATAGGCCTCAGGAAAAAAAGAACGCAAAGACACACATGGTTGCAGAAGGAGCCCGGCAGCCGGCCCAGAAAGGGTGAATAAACACCCTCATTTACGTAACTGTCATTACCAGAGAGGGGAAGCAAAAGCAAAGCTTTCTCAAGTGCTGCCTTCCGAAATATACTAACACCTTTATTTCTCATTTGATGGAGAAAAATAGGCTCTAAGTTCTAAATGCCTGGCTCACAGCCGGACTCTGTTCACTGCCTGTGGTCCCGTGGGGAAGCCTCTACCCCAGTAACCATGTCTTTCTCTCCCCCCACCCCACCCCCACCCCATACTCTCCACCTCCATGTCTTTTGTCCAAACGGAATTCTTTGCAATCAGTTGGGCATTTCATATTTTGGTGTGTGGTCAACCCTCCTTAGCCAAGCAGGGATGAACCTTGTCCCCGACTTTTTTTTTACAGCTGAAGGTCTTATACCATCTCATCTTTGGAGACCTCTTAGGACCGGAGTCCCATGATAGCAGTAGGGATCTCGTAGTTGCTCCTAAAGGGAAATCCTGTATAGCCGTTGCGCCTGGTGAGCAGCTGTGGGGCGACGGAGCAGTGGATGCCTTTCCAGTCTGCTCTCGGTGTGGGTGGAGCTGCCGGCACATGAGCCCAGTCACGTTTGCCGTGGCGCTTGCTGCTCTGGCCCCTGGTCACCACTGCCGCCTGGTCCCGTTAGCTGGACGGGCCCACATCGTACGTTGGGGCGGGGAGGGGCTGCGGGGGCTGGTCCCAGAGGCTGAGTCTTATCTGTTTGTTTGCTTATTTCCAAGGACCACAGAGCCAGGAAGAGGAGCCAGCCCCCTTCGAAAGAAAAAGGGACAGGAAACTGTTCAAGTGGGATGATGAGATGAGAAAAGCAGCAGGAAACAGCTCGGGAATTCGGGGAGGCTGCAGGCAAAGGAAATCAGTCTTGGGGACCGGGCAGCCCAGAGCGATAGACCAGAGGGGAAATCATCTGCAGACCTTCGGGATGCCTTCCTTCTTGGCCCTGAGCGGCCAGGTCTGCAGGGTGGGACGTGTCCGACATGCTTCCGAGGGACTGTCTCTGCCACTCCCACCCCTGGCTTCAGTGTACACACATGGGGGTCTGGAGTCAGGAGTGAATGTGTGTGTCCCCATCCCAGGCCCTCCCAGGTGCTCCGTGGCCACCTCTTCCCCGTGCACCTCTTCTTCCGCTGCCTCCCTGCCGCTGCAAGGTCAAGATTGCTCTCCTGGGCGCCCCGGAGCCCCAGATCACGCCACAGCGCCGCTCAGAGATTACTGTCCCCTGCTAGTGGCTCCATCACTCCACTTCACCCAGTCTTGCTCTGTCTGCAGCGTGGAGTCCTGGTCTGTGTGTGAGGGAGACAAAGCGTGGGAGAGGGGAAATGGGTGCGGGGTGGGGAGCGCAGAGGAGGTGTTCTCAGGGGTGCACACTCCCGTCACACAGCACGGAGGTGCAGACACAGGGCTTCCTGGGCAGAAGCCATGCTCCGGAAATCAGTTGGTGACTGTGGCTTGCTTTTCAATTTGCACCAAATCTTTACTACTCTGAGTGAAATTTGGGAAATCACCTTGAAATGTTTCCTTCGCAGGGAGGATGAAATTGAGTCCCCAGTCAGCAACCGCTTCCCTCTGGGTGTGCCAGACCAGTTCGTTTCTGCTTCTTGGGATTGGTTGTGAATTTGTAACCTCACGGCGCCCCTTCTGCGGTTTGCGTCTCGCCTCCGCCCCTGTACCCCAGCTCTCCAATGCGTGCCCCGCACACACACGCACACGCGGGTCTCTCCAACTCCCTGATTCTTTGGCCGGGATTCAGGTTCAGCTCAAATAGGATGTGACTGCAAACCCATCCTTGAACTTCCATATCCTTTTTCGGTCTGACCATGGAATTTAGTGGCGATAAGGGAGTTGTTGGAGTTGGTGAATTGGGTCAGAGAATTTGAGGGCTGGGAAAAACTCGAAGGCGCAATCCCTTCGTCAGTTCTCAAATCTCCTCTGTGGCGACCCCGGACAGGGACCCACTGGGACCCCGTACGGCAGGGAGCTATTGCTTCATCTTCGGACATGCTTTGTTTTCAGAAATACCTTTCTTACATCATCCAAAACCTGCTTTTATCTTGTTGATGCTTGTGCCAGCTCTTAACCTCAGTGAAGGAGCCTAGTTCCTTTCTTTCAGAAATGCAAAGGTGGCTTTCAGTCGGGGGGAACAGCCCAGTTTCCTCGTGTGCCCCCCACAGGAAATGCTTCTAGGCTGTGCACGATCCAGATGCCTGTTTTGGGGTGTGCCACTGTCCGTCCCCACTCCCCTTAATGTACGGGGCTCAGATTTGAACACAGTAGTGCTTCCGAGGTAGGCGTCGTGAGAGGGACAGGTGCAAACTGGAGTGCAGGGTGTAGGGCGATATTCTCCCCTCCACGTATGAGGCACTATACCTCTGTTGATGTGGCTACATGTCAGTTTGTAGCTGCATCCTGCTGGAGATGCTTGTGGTTACAGCAAATCCCTCCCACCTCCCCCGCCGCCACCATGTGGTGTTAGATCACATGATGAGACTTCCTGGGGCCAACAGGGAGGCTCCCTAAGCTGGTCTGGAAATGACCTGTGAGAGTGGGGGAGGGATACTGGCCTGGGGTTATGGTGATTAGGGGTGGGTTCAGGGTCAGGGGTTGTGCAGGCTGGGTCTCCGTGGCTTGAACTTCCTGCTGGCACCCAAGGGACGAGCACCCTGGCTTCCTCAGCAGCTTGCCCAGGTTTCAGGACAGAAGGAGAAGAGGGAGGCATGGTGCTTGAAAGCTGTCAGCAGTGAAATGGCAGCAGATGGGATCACGCTGCTGTTCTGTGTCTCTGCTGCATGACCCCGGCAAGCTGGTCAGTGAGCTTCTGCGTCTTCTAATGCATCCTCAGTGGAAACAGTTAACAGAACAACGCTGGAGAGGGAGTCCCGGATTCATTCATTTGACTTCATCTTGCCATTGAGGCCCTTCTTCAGATCCCGTTCCCAGGGCTGGGGATAAAAGGAGGGTGAAGGCCACCTGGCGAGCAGCACAGACAGAGAAACTACTGATGGGATTCCGTGTGTGCGTGGTAGAGTTATGTAAAATCTAGTGGAAGGGAGCGAGTAATTCTGCATGGACAGCCAGGGAAGTCTATGACGATGAGGAGTTCTGCAGAAGGACACCCCTTGCGGCCTGAGGAAGTGACAGAGCTTTCAGGAGTGGGACCCAGAGCTGGATGTGCTGACGTGAGGGGCCAAAGGGCCAGGTGGCCCCTGACATGCTGCAGAGGGACGTCAGCTGTGTCAGCAGGGCTGGGGGATTAGTTCCCACGCAGGGGTTTGGGAGTTCCCTCCCGCGGCTCCTGAGTGGCCGTGTCCTACGCCTCAAATCCCATTGCTGCAGACTCTGTGGGTACGTGTTCTCTGAGGTAGTGAGTGTTGCTATGGCAACAGTGACTTCTGCGTCTTCTTACTGAGTTATTATTCGCATTGTCAATTCCAACTGCAAACTTCTGCCTTTTGCCTGTTCAGAGTCCCTAGGTAAGCGTAAGGGAGTCTGTGCACGTAGGCTGTGGGTGACACAAGGTAATGTCATACTCCACTCCTGCAGCCTCTCCGACATTGGTGCATCTCCAAATGTGAGCAACTGGAGATGCCGAGGGAGCTGGACAGACATGATGAACTAATCGCATAACCCCACGGTGTCAGAGGTGGTCACGCTGATGGTTCACACACGTGGATTGTTGTGTTTGAGACTGAGTGGCAGAACTGGGATCCGTCTTCAAGACCTGCCTCTCCACATTTCATCCCAGTTATTCTCAGATGATGGGGGTGGAAGATCGAGCAGGTATCCGAATTACCTGGAGGGGATTTAAACATTCTGGGTAGCTCCCCTCTAACCAAAATTGTGAAATGCACCCCAGGGTGGGGCAATAGTGCCCTTTTTCCGTTATAGGTCATTACTGGAGTGTGATCCCATCGTTACAGTGATGTCCTATCTTCCAGGAGTGTGGGCAGATAAAAGATTCAGCATGCTCGCCTTATCAGTGCCTTGACTGAGCTACTACCTATGTACTGACAGCATCTGCATCAGTAAGGCTAGGCTGGACCGGGCTGTAGTAACAAACATGCCCTGAAATATCAGTGCTTTAATACCTATTTTCCACCCCCAAGCAAATTTCACTCTGGGTATAGGACGATTTAGGCTGGCTTCCTTTCAAGCAACAACCCAGGAGTTTAGGCCACTTGCTGCCTGTAGCTACACCACCTGGGACTCACGGCTCACAGGGGAAGAGGGGATGGGGCTGTGCGGTGGCTTCTTACTGTTACAGTCCAGAAGTTACACCCATCTCAGTCCATTACCCAGGAATGGGTTAGATGGCCACCTGACCACAAGGAGCCGGGAGAACCGGGCTCGGGTGAGTGCTAGCAGTGTTCTTACCTCCAAGTCTGCCCCACACCTTGTGTTTTAGAACATCTCTGTTAGGCCTGGTCCTAGAAGTCTCCATCTGAATGCACCGTAGGTACATCAAAGTCCACATGCATCACAAAACTAATTGTCTTCCTCTCCTAAGTTTGCCCTCTCCGTAGCTTGACAAATCATAGGTTGCCTGAGCCAGAAACAAAAAGCTCATCTTGGGCTCCCCTTCCTCCCCTGTTTGCCCTGGATCATCAGATAGGCCCACCAGTTCCCACACATATCTTGATGGCTGTGCTCTCTGTTCCCGTCCACAGGGCTGGTGGTCAGACCATGCACACTGCATGGCTGCCCTGCCTGTAAACATTTGGAATGCTGGCATTCTGTTGGTAAGTGGACACAGCTCCTACCACCTGGCACCACTGGCGTGGCCAGGCCTTGTGGCCGCCAAGCCATGAGACTTGGTTTATGCGACACTGACATGGGATGGTCCATGGTCTTCAATTAAAAAAGATGATGGGGGCACCTGGGTGATTCAGTTGGTTGAGTGTCTGACTCTTGATTTCAGCTCAGGTCATGATCCCAGCGCCGTGGGACTGAGCTCCGCTTCGGGCTCCGTGCTGAGCATGGAGCCTGCTTAAGATATTTTCCCTCTCTCTGTCTTTCTTTCCCTCCCTCCCTCTCCCTTGCTCCTTTCCACCACTCACACTCTTTCTCTAAAAAAAAAAAAAAAAAAAAACACAAAGATCATCAGAGAAGTGTCTGCATGTCCGCATGTCCTTGTGCCGTAGGCTTCTGTCCACCCAGCAGCTCAGTGACAAAACCCCTTGCAGAGCGAGGGAGCCAAAGGATGTGCCCAGTAGTGTTTCTGCTGACGCACGTTCTGTGGGCTCGTCACTTGTGAGAGTCATGTCAGGAGTGACATCTGGTGACTGTCCTCCAGGGAAAGAGGCAGGAGTAAATGCTTTGTAAATGCAAGCTCGCTTCATCCGGAGAGATTCCTTTATGATTCCCCGAAGCCCACATTTCACCCTGTTGCTTGACCACCGTGGTGGGGATGGCGGGAGGAAGGAACTTTGGGGAAATAGGAACTTACTGGCCCTTTGAAAATCAGAAAGGAAAATGAAAGAGCTTTGTACGATGCTTTTAGCCACTGAGAAAATAGGATTCAGTTAAGAAAAATTGGGGCGCCTGGGTGGCTTAGTCGGTTAAGCGTCCGACTTTCGCTTAGGTCATGATCTCGCGGTTCGTGGGTTCGAGCCCCGCATCGGGCTCTGTGCTGACTGCCAGCTCAGAGCCTGGAGCCTGTTTCAGTCTGTGACTCCCTCTCTCTCTGACCTTCCCCTGCTCACGCTGTCTCTCTCTCTCTCTCTCCTAGAAATAAATAAAAACATTAAAAAAAAAAAGAAAAATATAGTTTTGTGCCAGGTTTTTAGGCACATATTAGATGTACCCTGGGAAGTGTTTTTGTTTGTTCATTTGTTTTTGCCAAGTCAGAAAACTCACCGTCATTGGGCATCAGGCACTGCCAAGGTCAGCTGCCTCCCTGATGTATTTACTATGTTGGTGGTTGTAGGGTTAGAACCAGAAGGGGCCTAGCCCTTTGTTCCACAGATGAGGAAGTGGGGGTGGGGGAGTGAATTTGTCAGCACCTTGATTGTGGGCTTCCAGCCTCTTGAACTGTGAGAAAATCGCTGTCTCTTGTGGAAGGCAGCCAGTCTGTGGTATTCGGTTACGGTGGCCTGAGCTGATGGACACAAGGCCCGAGCGAATACCGAGTCCCCTCCTGGACTGCCTGCTTGCTGCCCCCGCAGCACTGCCCCGGCACCTCGGCACGCACCACGGGCTTCCTTGAGTGGCGGTGGCTTGTATTTAACCTCCGTCGCTAGTCTGTAAGTGCTTTGATGGCAGAGACCTTGCTTTGCTTCACCTAATCAGAGTCAGATATTATATATTTATGCAACTAATAATTGAATGAAAATTGAATGAATTAATCCCCAGCCCCACCTTCCCACCCTCCATCTTTATAGCCGGCTGCTCGGCTGCATAGAGTTACTTTGATGGCCACCTTTCTGCTGTCCCTGCTCTTGAGGATCATTTAGCCCACTTACTCTTGTGTACTAATGTGCGGCTGGGGCAGGGGTGGAGGAAGGGGCCCAGAGGGTTCTTTTTTACCATCATCATGCGCTGGTTGGTGCGGCTTTCCCAGCCCAGCTGGCGAGAGGAAAAGAACTGTTTTGGTGATGGCCCAAAGGAGAGCCGAGGCCAGGAATAGAACCGGACCCTAACGACAGGGAGACAGTGGGGAAGGAGAGCGGCCTATGTCCCTGTGCCTTCCTGGTATGGTTTTCCTTGAGGACCGGTGGCCACATCTTCTGTCGTCAGTCCTCAGCCTCCCAAAACTTTGGTGGCAGAGAGAAGCAGCTCCCTAGATGGGAGCTCTGTTGCGTCGCTCAGGTTGAACATCCTCATCACTAAGAGCACAGCCCCGAGAGCCAGGGTGCCCGAGGGGCACGTCACGTCAGATACCAGGTCCCCTGGTTGGGGACAGAGGTGGTGGGGCCGGGGGAGAGAGGTGCAGTGGGCAGCGCGAGGAGGTTGCCTAGTCAGCCCACCCTTCTGCCCTGCTAAAGTCCCTTGGCGGGTCTGGTGCCTGCCCACTGAGCGCTTCGACCTTGACTTTCACACCCCCCTCTCCTCTTTCACTTGGCTGGAGGCCAGCTCTGGCTTTGCACCAGCAGCTCCCTTTGCTCTCTCTTCCCCTGGGACTTGGCATTTCTCTTTGCCCATCGTTCACGTCTCAGCTCAAATGCTGACTGTTCAAAAGGTGTTCTCTGTCTCCCCGGCGTCACTTGCCTCTCACCGTATCCTGCGTCCCCTGCTCAGTTTGCTGCTTCTCCCCACAGTACTTCCCGCTGTGTGAACTCATCTTGTCCAGACTGTGAGTGACGTGAAAGCAGGGCCCTGGGCTGTCTTTCCCGATCTATCTGCAGTGCTTAGAACACCAGCCACATAGCAGGGGCTCATAACTATCTGTTAGATCATCAAAAGAACGCAAAGCTGTCCGTCACGAACAGGAAAGATGTCCTGTGTCTCAGAACCATGCAGTGTGTTGCTCGTTAGTGTGTGGTTCTGTGCCAGGCACCCTGGGGGCCCGGCCTGGTGCTGCCCTTGGACTTAGGAGAGAAAGCAGGGCTGCGCTCACACCGGCAGCTTCCGGAGACACGTCTACTCCTGAGTGGTTTGCTTCTAGCAACACTGACTTTTTTTTTTTTCCTTTTTCTATAGCACATCAAGCCTCTCATTAGATGGAGAAGGCAAATTTGGTGCAGGTCCAGATTTTCATTTTGGAAAGGCGGATCCATCTTTGACCAAAAAGTCACAGCTCTCCCTGAACTAGAAGTGTTTTTGGCAGTTGTGGTCTTTAGGAAGACCCTGAGGTATTAGAGACTATTTATGTCAAAGGAATGAAAGTTCCCAGGTGTCACAACTGTACTTAAGATATGAGTGGAGGGGAAAGTGTTTTTTAAAAAAAAAGCAGGTCTCATCCTGGCTTCCAAAGAAAAGGAATATTCCTTTTTCTTCTGGTATGTGTCTGTTGTTCCTATGACCACACAGTCATGCCCGGCTTTATAATTGAAACCACTTGGGGATCCCTTTTAAGCTTGTTCAACTCTTCTGTCACTGAACTCAGTACTTGGGTGTTTATCACTGACGACTAATAAGGTCACAGTCTTGGCTTTTATATGAATTGCACCGAAGCCGCTTCATCTCTTAATATTGGACCAGAATATTCATAAATAAATCTGCCCTGACCTAGCGTTCCGGTAGCCAGTCTACACTGCCATGTGGGAAACTATCTGCCTCACTAGAGGAGAGAACGGGGCAGCTCAAGGCCTCCCTGCTGAGCAGCGTAGGTTTGGAGAGCAGTTAAGACACCAAAACTCGGGACACTATCCTGACAAGAAAAGGTTAAAATATCATGTCTCCGTAGGAATGCTCAAGTTTTCCCTTCATACAGGCATGCAGGAAATTAAACCACAAGAAAGGCCGAGTCCAAATTTCTTAATCCACCCCAAACAATGAAATTTGAAATGTGGGTTTATGGTTGGAAAGTGGCTGGGTAAAAATAGTGCTGAATCACTCAACAAATCAGCCTCTTAGGCTCCCAGAGCTGCTAATGCTTGTGGGCTCAGAAGCAGATCCCAGGGCTTGGCCGGTCAGAACGCGCCTTCCTTTGGGAAGGCGGGGCTGCCAGAGCTCAGTCCCACTCCTGACACCTCTTGCCCATGTTCCTTGCTTTCTCTGTATTCAATTCCAGAAGTTTCTAGAGCAGGCTCACCA
The DNA here is from genome assembly GCF_008692635.1 of Crocuta crocuta. Lineage (NCBI taxonomy): Eukaryota > Metazoa > Chordata > Mammalia > Carnivora > Hyaenidae > Crocuta > Crocuta crocuta. The sequence goes on from NW_027528417.1 coordinate 7,897,490, forward strand.
CTGCCTTTTGGTGCTGTGACTCAGAGAGAAGCCCCTTGCCTGCTTTTGGGGTTGGGTTCAGGTGCCCTCTATGGTTTGGGACAGTGGCAGCTTTATTGCCTTCAGCCACCGTTTTCTGTGGTAAGGTTCTCACAGTCACTTACCTGACCAGAGGAGCTCCCATTCTGTGTTCCCTTCCTACCCCCTCAGGGTACCCCCTTTGATGCAGAAGGTTGACTGAACATCCCAGGTTGTGGTCCTATGTCTTTGTATATCTCTAAGGCTGGTCTTTCTTTTTTGGATTCCTCTGGCCTGGAGCTCTGAGAATGCAAATTGGCCCCTGAGAGAAAGACTCCTCATAGTAGACCTGAGGGTTTTTCTAAGCTGCTGAGATCTCCAAAGCCCCTGCCATTTGCCTTGGACTTTGAAGAGGTGTTTGGCAAGATGAGATGTGGAAAATGTAGCACAAGTACACTTAGATAAATGACAGGAAAGAAATCAGATGAGAGTAACTCCCGGCTGGTACTTTCCTTTTTCTTTAAAAAAAAAAAAAAAAAAATGCATTTGGAAATCCAGAAAGCTTCCTTGTGGTGAAGTAAGAGGGAGGCAGAAGTCTCTAGATGGACTTGATTATATGGTACAGATTATAAAAATGGGTAACTCTAGCCACCTTCAGAAGGAATCCTAAAAAAAAAACTTGAGGTCATGGCAAATGCCTTGAATCTGATATGTGTTGCCATATTTTCTATGAAGTAGTTAATTAATCCCTTAACAAATGTGTTTAATTTAAAAAATGTTTTTAATTTAAAAGCAATACATGTCCATTTGGAGAAGATGAAAAGTGTTTTTAAAAAGACACATTTTCTGGGGTGCCTGGGTTAGTTCAGGCAATGAAGACTCAGACTTTGGCTTAGGTCACAATCTTACAGTTCATGGGTTCGAGCCCTGCATCAGGCCCTGTGCTGACAGCTCAGAGCCTGGAGCCTGCTTCCCATTCTGTGTTCCCTCTCTCTCTGCCCTCCCCTGCTTGTGCTCACTCTCTCGCGCTCTCTCTCAAAAATAAACATTAAAAAAACTTAAAAAAATTTTTTTCTCAGTGTTTTATTTATTTCTGAGAGAGAGAGAGAGAGAGAGAAAGAGAGAATATGAGCAGGGAAGGGTCAGAGAGAGAGGGAGACACAGAATCTGAAGCAGCTCCAGGCTCTGAGCTGTCAGCACAGAGCCTGATGTAGGACTTGAATCCACAAACCGCGAGATCATGAGCTGAGCCGAAGACAGATGCTTAACTGACTGAGCCACCCAGGCGCCCCTAAAAAACTTTTTTAATGCACATTTTCTTCCAGTCTTATATGTATATACACATATAAAATACATAAATAATACTTAGTGTCTTGCTGATAATCATGTTATGCATTATAACGTTATGTGTCTTAGAATATTCGTTTCAGTGACGACAAGAGAACACATATGTATTGTAGAGATGTCAACTGCCATAAAGAAATGTAAATAATATGTGGGATGAGGGTCTGTGTGGCCGGTCTCCAAAGGTGACCCAATCAGCCACGCCTCCCAGCATTCACAGCTTAGTGCGGTTCCCTTCCTTGAACTTGGGCTGGCTCTGTGACTCGTTTTTGACAGAGGATACGGTGGAAGTACGTAGCATGACTTCTGAGGCTCAGTCCCTAGGAGCCGTGCACTCTCAGCCTGGATCTCTCGCAACACTTGTTCTTGGCAAGCTCCCCTTATGGACTCCCCCTGCCACGCCAGGTGAAGTCAAGACCCCAGGGAGAGCCCACTTGAACGCGCCCCGCTTGACAGCCCCAGTTGACAGCCCCGCTGAGCTCTTTGCCAAAAAGCATGATAAGGAATATGGGCGTCCAGCCGAGCCGAGCCTTTCGGCTGACTCTGCAGCCTCAGCTGCTATTTTACTGCCTCCGCAAGGGAGACCCCACGTGAGGACTGCCCAGCTAAGCGTAGCCGGCCCGCAGATCCATGAGTAATAAGCACACACTATTCAGAGACGCTAACTTTTTGGGTGGTTTGTGATCAGCGACAGATAAACTGGCATGGGGTGCGAGTGGATTTCGAGGCAAACCTGTTGAAGGGAGCGCGTGGAGGCATAAGAACTCAGACCCTAGAGCCACTTAGGCCTGACGTGCATTCTTGCCTTGTCACTCACCAGCTGTGTGACCTTGGGCAAGTTCTTTGGCTACTGTAACCCGGAGTTTTCCATATTTGTTCAACGTAAACTGGGAGATTTAAAAGTGATCTTGTGTGTGGCATACAGTAGGCACTACATAGTTGTTAGTGTCCAATGGTAATACTTCTCACCTTGAAGAATGCTCATGAGGAATATTGGAAGTGACAGCAGCAGCAGCAGAGAATATATCATGAAAATGCTACCATATTTGAAGTTTTTGAGGCCAGGAACAATGTCATTCATTTCCGAACCTCCCCCACACTGTCATAGCACTTGGCACACAGTAGGGACTTTATGGCTTGTTTGGCTTGGCATGGCTGAGGTCAACACAGGGAACCCTATCTCCTGCGCCTGATAAATGTGCTATTCTGAGCACAGCCGCTGGGTTATGAGCGAGGGAGAGAGGCCACCTCTGTTGAGAATCATGAGCGGCAGGGCCAGGGTGGGGGTCTTGGAGGACGTGTGTCCTAACCCGCTTGTCTTTACCGCCTGGGAGAACTGATGCCCACATGGGAGGTTGCTTGCCCAAGGCTGGACGTAGTGGCAGAGTCTGACCCATCAGGCCTCTACCCCAGCGCCCTGTCTACTCACACTTGCCTGAACTTCCTGAATTCACATTTCATTAAATAAGGAAGAGCCCATGCGTTGCTTGTTTGACAAAACGGAGGAAAGCCAGGGTGGGGTGGTGGCGCCTTCTGAAACTGTCTGCGGTACGCAGCCGTGCCCCACTCGTCTCTCTAGTCCCATACTTAGTTTTGGTGATGCACAAGGGTCGTCCAGCAAGGTGCTGCTGGAGGCTTCCCCAGAGGGTCATCGTCCATCCTCCCTGCCCGTCCCACCTCCCGCCGGGGGCTTGGAGGGTGGACCTGAAGTCACACCGCCAGCAACCCTGACACTCCCTCCTTGTCAGCAGGCAACCCTGGAGCCCTCCAGCCAGGGAAGAATCTGCTTGGCATGACCTGTTGTAAGTGGGGCTGCCAGAAGGTTCTTCTTTCCGGTAGAATGCCAGCTAATAAGCACAGAGGGAACATGAAGGCACTGGAAAGTCACCATTTGGCGATAATCGTTATAGTAATAATTTATTCAGGTGAGAAGAATCAATGGATGCTGTACCAGAGCAGGCAAAAATGTGTTCAGGAATAGGGTGCTTTCACAGTCTCGAAATGTTTCCCCACTTAATGCTGTTGTTACAAAGAACATGTGGTAACTTTAGGACTGAAGGTAACATCATCCGTAATGGGACAAATTGACACGCTATGCCCCCTGATGGGCTAGAGCAGCAAACACAGTGCATTGCTTCTGTGCTGTTCCAGACAGAGATGCGTAGCCTGAATCTCATCATGGGGAAACATTAGACAAATCACATTGAGGGAGGTTTTACTACACAGTTGGCCTGTACTCCTCAAATGGCCCCGGGTCCCGGAAGATGAGGAGAGACTGAGGAACCACTTCAGGCAGAAGAGATGTGACACCTATATGCCATTAAACCGGAAGTTGTGTTTTTGTTTTTGGACAATTGACAGATTTTGAATGGACTAGAGGTGAAGTGGTAGCGATGCGTTAATGTTAATTTCCCCGTCCCCATAGTTGTGCTATCGTGAAGTTTCTTAGGAAATACACACTGAAATATTTAGGCCTGATTTTTTTTTAAATTTCATCTGCAAATATGTCCGTTTGGCATTATATTTTATGTTCTTTCATGAAAAATTAAAACAAATGACTTAAATTTTAATTACAAAATAGAAACTGGTTAATCTAAATGAAATTAAGATTTAATTAAAACAGAAATGAATGAATTAGTGCTCAGGTACAATTTGGAAGACAGAATCTTTCTGATGATAGAGCCTGGGATGGGAACAGGTTAGGCAGGGGGTTTCTCTTGCTCCGTAGGACTGCAGGTTTGTGTGTTGTTTTTTTTGTTTTTTTATTTTTAAGTTTTTAAAAGTTTATTTATTTTGAGACAGAGAGAAAGAGAGAGAGAGAGAGGGAGAATGAATCCCAAGCAGGATCTACGTTGTCAGCATAGAGCCTGATGTGGGGCTCGAACTCATGGACCATGAGATCATGACCTGAGCCAAAATCAAGAGTCAGATGTTTAACCGACTGAGCCACCCAGGCAGCCCCAGATTTGCGTTTTCAGTGGAACTTAGAGTGGAGTCTTGTGACTTCCTCATGTTCTTGGGTAATTCTTAGCAGACTTGGGCTCCTGAGAGGCTCCCCTTAACCTTGGTAAACAGGGGCGAAAGCACTGAAACAGACTGCATTGGTGGGAGAGCCTGTAAGATCAGGACAGTAAACCCCACATGTAAAGATTAAATGAGGTAAAATACATAAATATACTTAGCACAGTATGTGGCATTTTGGAACCTCATTTTATAGGTGATGATAGATACCATTTTTTAAAATGTAGCTTAGGAGTCAATAAAATAACATGACATTTTGGCAAGAGGCCTGGCTCAGAAGAGAGACCTGCAAAGCTGTTTGGCCACGGCCAAGTCAGTTCGTAAACTGTCACAGGCTCACAGGTGTTGCTTCCCCAAAAGATTAAAACCATGTTTTTTTCTCCTGCTGCAGAGAGTAAGGGAATGGGTCCTTCTTCACATATAAATCTCAGAAAGGTATTTCTGGGCCCCTAATGTGGAGCAACTGGTTTTCCTCTTTGCCTGTTGCCACGATGTGGATTTCTGGGCGCAGGGAACGATGTGGGGCCGCCCCGTGGTCCCGAGAACTTGGCCGTGAGCCCACGGGCGGGCTGCTTCTCCGAGAGGGGCACGTGGCCGCTCCCTGCTGATTGCGCCTGCCCCTCATGGTGGCAGGTCCTCCTGCTGTTCGGCTCCAGCGGGGGCGTGGGGGACCTGGGTAGTGGTAGGCTGCGGGACCCCCACGGAGAGAAGGCTGCGTCCACTGGGTGAACTCAGGAAGTTCAGGCCCAGGAAGGAGTAATGGATCCATCGTTCATACCAGGAGGAACCTCCAAAATACAGAAACCTCTTCACTGGTGACGTGAAAGCCACGGCCACAGTGCTGGGGCGTTGACGGCAGACGGTCTGTGCTTGCATGAGTGTCACACCAGGGCCCTCGGTCAGCGTCCTGGCCGGGCACACACCCAGGCAGTGTGCTCTCAGTGCCACCAGGAACGGGGTGAGGGGGTGGCAGCCATCCCCCTGTGGTGCCTCCCAAGTGGTGCTCACAGACCTCCCGTGGCGTCATGGAGACCGTCTGAGGCGTCTGCCCCGCTGTCCAGGGTCTGGCTGTGTCTGCCGTGGTTCACCTCACTCGTGCCTACGTCTGGAGCTGGTCGGACTGAAGCGGGAGGCCGGGGATGGAGGAGCCTGTGCGGCCGGGCCCTCCCTCTGCGGTGGCCGGCGAGGAGCAGGCAGGGCCGAGCGGAGGTCTGCGGGGTGAGCGGCCGGTGTCCCCCCTGCAGCCGGAGGGCTTCGTGAGCCAGCAGGAGGGGTGTGCACGTGGGTCAGACGACACGGGCCCGGCTGCTGCTTTGCTGTTGTTGACCGTGCGACCTTAGCAAAACCGAATCCTTCGGGCTTCTATTTCTTCACCTGTTGAGTGAGTGGAGTTACTCTGTGCCGGCGGTGGAAGTGCTGCCAGTTGCTGCTTTGTGTCCATTCTCTTCGTTTTCATTTATTTATTTTTATTTTTTTAATATTTATTTGTTAGAGCACGAGTGGGGGAGGGGCAGAGAGAGAAGGAGACACAGAGCCCGATGCAGGGCTCGAATCCACGAACCACGAGATCATGACCTGAGCTGATGTCGGACGCTTAACAGACCAAACCACTGAGGTGCCCCTTCGTTTTCATTTATAAGCAATTCCCACTTATTTGGGGACAGCATTATGCCCTGTAAAATAATTTCATAGCTTCCCTTGCAGCTAGATGTGGTTAAATTAGAGATTCCCAGGAAAGTTGTTTTAAGGGTCTGCCTCATTGCTGGGGCGAGGAGAGAGGACCTTTCCCTTTCTTCCCCCTTGTTGGCTGGAATGCAGCCCAGTTGATTGGAAGTAGCTGTCTCGTACCCTGCAGTGACCTTGAGAATGGAAACCAGGCCTGGGATAATAGAATGGAAAGGTGGAAGGAGCCAGGACCTTTGACAGCTTCATGAAGTGGCCCTACCACCCCGGGATGACTTAGCTTTAGTCTTCTGTGTGTTCAGACCACTGTTACTTTACATCTTCTGTTCTATACAGCCGGACCCAACCCACACGGGTGCCCCGCCTCCCAGGGTTGTTATAAGGTTTAAATGAGCTAAAGCATAGTAAAGCGTTTTGTGAGTTGCGAAAGCACTTTGCACATTGCTGTGTGCTGTGAAAATATAATGAATCCTTCCTGTTATTGCCATTGTCATTTGCAAAAACCTAAGGGGCAGGCTGCAGTGGATAGACCCGGACAAGCTGGCTGGGCCAGGGGCACCAGTGTGTGTCAGAGTGGGGCATGGCGATGGGCGCCGGAGGCGGTGGAATACAACATTTGTCAGTTTCCCTTTGGGAGAGTGCACGCAGGGGAGGGGCAGAGAGAGCAGAGGATCGGAAGCGGGCTGTGCCCTGGCAGGCTGACAGAAGTGAGTCCAATGCGGGACTCAAACTCACGAACTCTGGGATCACGACCTGAGCTGAAGTCAGACCCTTAGTTGACTGAACCACCCAGACGCCCCCCGGGTTTCCTAATTTTACACTGAATCCATAGGTGTGGCCTGGGCTCAAATGCCAAGAAAGAGGGAGAGAGTGGTCAGGGGAGGTAGAGTGAGGGCAGATGAGATCAGAAACAGGGACTCCCACAATTCCAACGAAGAACCTCAGAGTGAGCAGTCTGGAAAGTCGAGCTGTGGGTGTTCAGGTAGACTGGTGATCACCGTATCACTATTTTCAGAAAACACCTGTGACTTCTGCCCAAAGAGGCCTGTTTTCTCCAGCTGCCGTCCCCAGGGCTCTATGAAAAAAAGGCTGCTTTAAGAGCAGAGACCTGGCATCAGTGTCTGTGTTGGTGAACAAAGTCAGAATGTGATCCTGCCCCACACAGGAAGCAAGGCTTAAGCTTTTGCAGATAAAAAATAAAGTCTCTGGCAGACCCCAGGGAGCTAGAAGCCATGGAAAGGCCAGCAGGGGCCACAGACACCCATGCCATAGAAATGAAGGAAAGGCGGATGTCCTGCTTTCCAAATCCAACGTTCGGTTTCCTCTGTAGATTAAAATTCATAAAGAGGTACATGAGCTATCATTTCATATTGGCAATAGAAGTGAGAGGAAAATTGAGACCAGGTGTTATATGTGTTGTCGTATATTACATATGTCCCTAAAGTTTTTCCACCAAGTTGGAAATAAATTCTATCCCATCCTAAAGGATATGATTTATATACCTAGTCACCGAAGGCACTAGGGGTGAGGGAGGAGGCTCATGTTACACTGTTGCTAAAGCAAAAAATCTGTGCCTTTTCATAATAATTTGTTTTGTCCACAAAACAGGAGCCGATAGTTACAAAAAATGTGAGAGCCGAACCATAGTTCACGCTCACTTTTCCATGCTTAATTTTGAGAGGAGGTGAGCAGGGCTGGGAGAAAATTTGTTGTAGAGCTAATGCATGAAACTGACTGTGGTCATTAATTTCAACCTCTTGGCCCCCAAACCTCTTTACCAGAGCTGCTAACAGGTTGTATAAATCACTCACAGGAGCTCCGCTTCCTCCCTTCCCTCCTCCCTCAGAGGTGGGGGCGGGCTGCTGATATGGAAAACAGAGATCCGCCTGGGGAGAGTCAGGGACTTTCTGGCCCAGCAGTGCCTGCAGAGCCTAGTCTGTTGTGTCCCGCCCCCGACCCCCACCCCTACTCCCTGGAGATGGGGTCAGGGGGTGGAGGATAGACCAGCACTGGAGTGAAGAGCAAGTATGGGCTCGAGAGCCCGCATCCCATTGTGAGTTTTGACTCTGCTACTTTCCAGCCGTGTGATCTCGATTACCATACTTCTTCGTTTCCTCATTTGTCGAGGAGAAATAATAATACCAATCTCAGAGCATTTGGATGATTCAATGAGTATAATAGAGTTTCTACATGTTCGCTATCGTCGTTGAAAACTTCCTTGCATCTTTTGTGACGTGAACCTCTTTTTTTCCCCCTGAAATGTCTCCATTGGCCTCTGCTCGGTGAAAGGGAACTCCAGGAGTGTTCGAGCCTACTGCGGGTGGTCGGTGTCTGCAGGGAGGTGGTCGTGGGAAGTGGGAAGCCCTTCTCCACCCACAGGAGTCCCAGCGGCTGCACGGGGGCCATCTGGAGCCGTCTGATGTTTCCACCCTTGATGTGGCAGCATTTCGTGTGTTTAACAACAGCGAGATTTTAAAAGGGACCCGGGGATGTCTGAAGGCGTTTCTCAGAAACCTGTGTGTGATGGATCAAACGCACCCTCGAGGGAGGGTGTCTGTGATCTCAGCTCTGACGCCTCCTCACTAGGTTGCCCTAGACAAGTCGCCCAAACTCTCTCAGCCCCGGGTTTCGCATTTGAACACAGGAGGGACTAAGGGCCACCTGGCAGAGTGGAGTGGGGGCTCATGAGCTGGCATAGTGAGTGCAAGGCTCCCGTCACGGCCTGGCACCCGGATGCCATCTCTCTGCTCTTCAGGAGGGAGGGACCGTTGGATCAGGCGGGAGGAGCCCCAGGACTCGGTACCCAAGACCTTGGCCCCTTGGCGTGTTCCACCTTCCTCGGTGGCAGCTGTCCCCGTAGTTAGCCTGCTGTCCTGCAGCGAGGCCTTNGGCTGGGAAGAGACCCAAGTTCTCTGTTGGATATGAGAGTCACCACAGTCAGGTTCCACGGCAGACGCCCTCAGGGGCACAGCTGGGGTCTGTCATCACAGCCCAAGACCCCGCAGCACAAACAGCCAGTCTGGCGTGGCTGGCATGGCCCATTGGGCCTGGGCCTGGGCCGTGGGCCTCTTACCGTTAGAGGAGGTCCCCCCCCCCTCCAGTGGCCCTTAGGCTCCTGCGGGCCAGAGGAGCGGCCGAGCAGCAAGTACGAAGCACCAGAGGAGGATAAAACAGGTGGCAAATTGCTGCGCTATTTCCAACCAGACGGCGAGAAATCCAGCTTTCTCTCCAAGCAGCCGCTTCCAGATTCTCCGCCTCCTGACGCCTCACAGACCCGGGTTGTCCCCTGCTCCTGGAACCCTCTCCTGGCTACTGGAAAGCTAGGGCTGGTGTTCGGAGCTGAAAGCCCTCTGGTGTGTCATCGGTATTTATCTCTGGAAAGCCTGGAAGCTCTTGCAAGACAGAAAGAGCAAGGAGGCCCTTGCATGGTTAATCGGCCCCTCAGAGAAGGCCCATTTGTTGTCCAGTACAGTACGCCCAGGAGCTACCCACGCATGTCTGTCTGATAATTTCCTCATCTGTTTTGTCACGTGCTGTTCTGTGTGTAACATGCCTCTACCAGGAATTACTTCTGGGGCTAGGAGAAGGGCGGGGAGCGGAGAGGAGGCTTCTTTTCCCCTTTTGTTTGTTTTGGGGTATCATTAATTACTCACTCTGGGTTGTAATTCCATCCGTGGTCAGATGACACGCCTTGTGACTGGTTTAATTGGAGGCTGATGATGAGCTGTCTTAAGCCTTTCCGCAGGGGAATGTTGACTTGGGAAGCGCCCAGCTGGTTCTGAGGCCACTCATGTTGTCTTCTGCCGTGCGCTGGAGCAGAGGAACGGACCCGCTGGCCCAGCCAGGCTGTGCTCGTGGCCTCAGGCACCAGCATCCGGGCTGGGCCTCCCCTGAGCCCTGAGAACAGTCACCTGGACAGTCAGGAACTTCCTCCGTGCTCTCCAGGGCCAGGGTCATCCTGGGGGTAATGGTCTAGGTCTTGAAAGCTGCAGCTTTAGCCAGCACCGTTAGTCTTGTCTTTCCTTTCCTAACTCATTGAAAACAAGTGGCACCATTTTGTTAGCCTGAAATTGGAGCAAGAGAGAGTGAGATGAGCGGATGTGGCCCCTGGTGAAGATGATACTAGCACTTTACCCCCTTGAAGTTCAAGTGGAAAAAGGTCTCAGGCCAAAAACCCCACCTAGATCCTTAGCATCTTTTCCCACTTTGAGTTGACATACACCAGTGGCTCCCGTCTTATGGTCAGGCATTTATCAGTCCTGTGGTTGGGGTTTCAGCCAGGACCCCTGAACCACCTTCTGTACCCAGGCTGCCGCAGTCCTTCTGTTTCCTGAAATGGCCCAGGTCAGCCTGTCTCATCTCTTGCCAAACTACCATCCCCCATGGGAAACCAGTGTTCAAAGCCCTGAATGCTGATCCGTGAGGGGACTCTGCTGGGAGTTCCTCTGTGTTGTGTCACCTACTGAGGGGCCTGGCCAGCCCGCATCAGCCCTGGTGCTCATCCAAGGACGGTGGTCCTCAGATCCCCGAGGCCACACCGGGCTTTTCCTAACACATGGGCAAGCTTCCTTCTACCTGAGAAAATGATACACTTCAGTTCTCGTTGTTGTGATCAAACTTATGCATGACAAGATTTGTAAGTTGGAGGGGCTGGTTGGACGGCCCGTCTTCCAAGTAATTGGATGTCGAAGCAAGCGTGTTTCTAGGAGTGAACACGTCGAGCTAGAGCAGAAGATGTCTGGGTGGTGGACCAGCGGAGATGGGGAACAGTGTTTCCCTCCGGGCTGTTGTAGTTCTCACTAGGCACTGAGCTTGTGTCTCCGTGGGCGGCTCCTGGTTGTTACGTCAGGCTCCTGCCTCCCTTTGAAGATAGTACAACTCAAGGTGTGTTCTTACAGAAGTGTAAAGATTTGTTTGCTCTGTTTATTTTCTGACATCCCTGCCCGATGTTAATGTGAGAATATGGAGAGCAATTTCCCGAAAACTGGCTCGAAAGTATGTGGATCATGGCGGTCTCATCTTTCTTTAGCTACTACTATTCATCTTCCGGTTTACATTTTCATGATATGATATGCAGATCCTCCACAAGCTACTTGTATTGGGAGTACAGCCCTTTGGGCCATATTATTTTGGCCACACTATTTTCTGCTCTTGATTTTATGGCCCATATTGGGAGTGGGTAGAGGGAGGGCGGCACTAATTGACATGAGAGCATTAACTAGGCAATCAGAAGACCTGAGTTCTGGGATCAGCTTTGCCACTTAGCTCAACTGTGTGACCCCTGACAAGTCCCATGTTATCCTTGATCCTCACTTTCTTGTCTGTATAATGGATAGATTGGTTCTTCTTTCAGATCGTTTGTTTGTTTCACCATTGTCTCACGGGATTCTAACATGGCAGACATTCACTCAGCCTGGATGCTGGCCTTTGTTTTGAGTTTTGTAGATGTCTAGCCCTTTTTCTGAGTCGTTCTTCCCCATGCTTTATAGATTTCATCTCCTTTTTGTTTTGGAGTCGATTATCTCACCCATCTATTACTTAAATCTCAGTGGTTGTAAGTGCTGTCATTACAGCTGTCCTCCAGCCAGCACCCCCTCTGGGCCATCACCACTGCTGTCACTGCCATGTATCCATCTTATTTCATCCTCAGAAGAGCCTTTCAGCGCTGTGGACACCACCTCCCCCGCCCCAGCCATGTAGTTTCCACAGGGAGAGGACTACATCAAGGATCAGGGGCCAGAGGAGCAGCACACTTTACAGGACTCTTACCCCAGTCCATTCCAGCCTTCCTAGTAAGCACCTTCCTCTTTCCAGCAGTGACATTTACAACTTGGCATCTTATTTCATAATTACATAAAAGGATCGCCGTCTGGCGAGAGGCCCGCATGACATTGCAGGTTGCACCGAGGGCTGTTGGCCCTCAGAACAGAAGGGAGTGTCCTTCTGCCTCAGCCTGAAGAGTAGTCACTGGGTCAGTCCTTTAAACATCAGTGTGAAGAAGTCCGTTCATGTGCACCTGCTGCCTCTTCCCTTCCTAACCGGTTAACCTCATTTGGTGAAGTCCCTCTTGGAAGAAGTATTAGCATAGCAACTTTTAGTAAAATAAGGTACGTCATAAATGAGGAGTTCTAAGACCATAAAAGCATCTCAAATTCCTGTGTCTCAGGGCTGCACCTGGCCTTTTCCAGGTTTACTCCCAGCCGGTCCCTAGAGGGCAGGAAAAGTGCCTAGATTTATTGATGGGCTTCTTATGACAAGGCTAGGGCTCTGCCCAAATGAAAGAGCTGGATCTCTTCAGAAGACATCTGATGCCCCCAAGCACTGCTCTCCCAGCACAGTCCCACCTTCAAGGAGCACTCACTCTGGCAAAAGTGGTGAAGCAGGTACCCAGGTGGCAGCGCCCGTGACCTTGACCAGAGCCTGTCCAGGCAGGGGAGGGAAGGAGGCATTCGGGCTGCACCTTGCATAACAGGTTGGATTTAGATGACCTTGGAAGACCAAAGGGAACCCCTAGCACATGGTAGGCTCTCAAGGAAGACTGGCTAACTGAATGGCCTCTCCACCATTGGGAGTTTCTTTAATTATAGCAAAACTCTTCGCATGCAGAGGACTTCCCTTACATTCCACATTTGGGCAGCTTGTTGCCCTGCTTCTTGTCTGTCAAGGTCTTTGGCACTTCTCTGTGCCCCTGTGTGGTGGCAGGGGGTACCAGTCTGCCCCCTGGAGCCTCACTCTGATCAGAGGGGAGTCATGGTCAACGGGAAAGAGCATGCTGGGCTTCCCTGCACAGCTGACCAAGGGTCAGACCCCAGCTCCAGCATGTGTTTGTTGTGGGACCTCAGGCTGCTGTTTTTAACTCTCCTACGCCTGTTTCTTCATCTGAACATAGGAACAAGTCAACGTGTTGGGTGGTTATGAGGAGTAAGCTAGTGCCTGTGCAATATTGGGTACTTAAAACCACTCACAGAAAGGGTGGGTGCTTGCATGTGGCTGCCATTGGTGTCGTTGGAAGTATCCCCCGGGGACGCGAGCATGATGTTTCCCCTTCTTGCATGGCCCTGCCGATACCACAGGAGTTCCACCACACGTCCTGGAGGCCTCCCCATCTCTTGGCCACACGCCTGGTTCCCCTCTACCCCCTCCCGCAGCAGAAGCTGTCATGATGTGGTTTCTCTCCTTCGGATGATGGTGCCCTCCTGCCCCTGTCTCATCAAGTGTGTGTGAGAGCCACCTGAGACCCTGGATGTAGGAGCTTGGGGCACAGGAAGTGGAAAGGAAGGGAGGGAGGAGGAATAAAAATGGCTGGAGGGGGTGTGTGTGCACCGCCCACCCCCCCCATGACTCCTTGATGACTACAATTCTCACTCCTAGATAGACATTGTCTCCTGGGACACAGTGCCCTTTCCTAAGGTCGCCGTCAATCAGGTTCTTTCTCTTTGTTCCCCAGGGCCACCTCTGAAAGCAACAGGTGCCGTGAGGTTCTGCCCCAAGGTCTGTCTGTCTTCTCCACTCCTAGTTTAGGGCAGCTTTCTGGGGGACGGCACAGTTACCACAGGGGCCTCCCGACCCCAGACCCCCGAGTCCTCACCTTTCCTGGTTTCTCTGTTGTTGTTATCGTTTTTGTTGTTTTTAGTGCAGAGGGGAGAGCAGCAGTTTTACTCATTTGCGTGTGGGGGTGGGCAGCGTGAAGCCAGGCAGGCAGCGGTGTTCCCTGGCTGAGCAAGCCCATTTTCCTGACCCCCTTCCTGCCCACCTTCCCCCAGGGCCAGAGAGGCGTGGCTTCGGTGCCCCCTTATTTCCTCTGGCCTGGGCAACTAGGTTCTCACCTAGTGTCACTTATTTTTTTCAGAACACTCATGTCAGACATCAAATGATGTGTTAGGGTGTTTTGTTTTGTTTTGTTTTCCTGCGCCACAAAGGAAAATAGAACAAGAACAAATGAATCAGTTTTTCTGGAATCGTAAGCTGTGATTTCTTCATAAACGAACTTTGAGAATGGCTATTGAATTCCACAAACATTCCTGAGTGTTTCCTGACCACCAAGGCCCACACTCTGAAGGGGTGGAGGCCGAGATGCCAAAGATAGGATCCCTGTCTTCAGAGGGCTTCCTTGGGAAGCCGTCATGTCCTGGAGGGGGAGGGCTTCATGTTCCGGATGTGTTGGCGTGCCCATGCATGCCCATAGTTCACAGCCCAGCCCACGTCTCCCTCCTCCACGAAGCCTCCCTTGACTGTGTCAGGCATCGGTGAGTTCCCTGCTCTCCAGACCCTGGATCCCTGAAGTCCTCTGCAGCCTGAATACGATGTTTCCCATCTGTCACCTCCTCTTCCCGGCACCACAGCCTCCTGAAGCCCATTGTGTCACCCCCACATTGGTTAGCAGATGAGACAGCTAGGATTTAAAGCAGTCATTTTCCCAGGGTCACAGAGTTAATCAGCAGCAAAGCTGGAACTTGCACTCCCTGTCCTGATCCCCACCTCTGGCCTCTTGCTCAGCACAGAGCAAGCGCCCAGTCTCTGGAGCCCCTGCAGCCCGTCCCGTTTCACGTCCGCACCAGCTCCTCCCTGCAGGGTTCAGTCCGCCGCTAGCACTCCCGGGGTGGGGGGCAGCTGTGTTGGGCCCCCTGCTGGCAGGAGCTGAGTCAGGCTTG
>NW_027528417.1:7912318-7913911 GCF_008692635.1 Crocuta crocuta
TGGCCAGTGCCTCCCTCCTCCCCTCTCACCCTGACTCATCTGGAGGCAACGGAAGCAAACAGCGCTTCTGTGCCAGGTAATTGTGAGACTCAGTTTGTCTAATTATAGCTCACTTTGTCTTTCAGACAGTGGAATACAAACAGTCTGAAGCCTTTCAGCTGCTCCCCGTTGGGCCAGCATCCCGGCCTGACACACTACATTTGCAGAACGTACTAATAAGGGCGGGTGTTGAGCCCTGTCTCCTGTGGGTCGTTTACCAACCACCTGTGCCCCAAAGAGAAACACCTGTATGTTTGAGTTCTCAGTAGGGCGTCCACACATGCCATCCACACAAGATCCTTTGGAGAACGAAGTGGTGTGCTGTTGACAGCCCCACCGGGACGATGGGGCTGAAGCAGGGCGTATGGTCCCCGCGTTTTAAACACGGGGCGTGCCTGCGTCTGGAAGGAAAGCTGGAGCGGGCTGCTGGGGGAGACTTGTCATGCCGAGCGGGCTGCTGGGGGATGCGGGGCCTCTGTTTCCAGCCATAGCTTTGCATCATTCGGTGACTGTCAGAATGACCCACTGCCCGTTTCTGCAATTTCCACTCATTTTCTGCTCAGTGGCTGAGCCTCCCGGGACGTGTGCCTGTGTCTCATTGTTTTCTTCTTCTTTCCTCCAGAGATCCTGCGGATAATTCAGCTGGACCTCGACCTCAAGTACGAGACCAACATCCGGGAATTGTTTGAGGAGTTTGACAATTTCCTGCCAGGCGCCGTCATTGGCATAGCAAGAGAGATGCAGCCAGTGTACAGGTATGCGGCAGCTGTAGGGGACGTGGCCTCCAGGACCCTCTGCACCCCTCACCCCTCCCCTCTCCTGCTGCCCACTGCAGATTGATTTGCTGGTAGGCATTCTGTCTACACTTAATCTCTTAGAGACACACATTTGTACTTCTTGTATATCGTTACTAGTGTGGGCAGGTGGGTCCGCTCCAGAGTTGTAGATGCTGCTTCATTCTTTTTGGGGAGTTTGTGACATTTTTCTTGTGGAAAGGGGAGCTGTTTTGGTTGTCGGTTCTGGTTAAGCTCAGAATTTCAAAATCTTGGGCTTCGCCTTACAGAACGAGATATCAAGATATAGCTTTCACTCGCGGGTCCGGTGATGCACTAGGTTTTCTTGGCTACTCAGTCACCAGGGACCGCTCCCCTGTCGAAGCAGAGTGGGTTTCTCAGTGCCTTGTAAGGAGGCAGAGGCAGCACAGCTCTGGAACACAGGCTGGCGTTCCCCCGTGGCGGTGAAGCGTGTGCCCTGCGTCGTGTAGGGCTTCGTCGTCAGGCACGCACCGTAGAGAAACCCCAGCGCCTGTGAACCGGGGGACATGTGCAGGAATATTCATCACAGCGTTGTGTGTGGCAGCCAAAAACTGAGAATGACTTAAATGCCCACAGATAGCAGAACGGATAAGTAAAATATATTCATCCAAGCGAGCCCTACGCAAAACCAAAAATGAGCACGCGGGGCCTACACGCACTGCTTGGCAAAACTAAGCCGTGGTCTTTAGGAATGCATGCCGCCGGCCAGAATTATAAGGAAAACCAAGGGAATGGTGGT
>NW_027528417.1:7913950-7914515 GCF_008692635.1 Crocuta crocuta
GAGGTGGCCTCCGGATGCCTCGGTGTGGTGTTAGCCCTCTATCCCGGGGGCCGCATGTCCCCCTTGGGTGTACCGTATGTTTTACAGCTGAAACAAAGGAGAGCAAAAAGCAGAAGCACGTACGCGTTTTCGTTAAAAACCAGATCCATGGTTCTGGGTCCAGAGAGTTCCGAGTCCCTGACTGATCCTCCTCCGGACACAGCCAGAGCTCCCCCAGAACCGAGCTGCCTGGAGCTGCGATTTCGCGGTCCCCTGGGCTGGCCCGCTCTTTCTTCTCTGCACATCCCCTCCTGCTGGCTCCCTGGGGACATTCTTGGGGCCAGGCCGCGTTTGGAGCGCTGCAGAGCACAGGTGACTGGTGACCCAAGAGCCCGCGCTTCCCTCGAAAGATAGGGAAGAGTGACAGCCTGCTTGCTTGCGGTTATTTGCAACACACAGATCACATAACAGGAAATTCCTGCGAGGCCTCGGAAAGGGCTGATAACCCCTGGGCCTTGTGGGCTGTTCGCCCTGACGTCATCCTCTCCCACGGTGCCCCCACCCCCCACCCTCCCCCACGCACCCT
>NW_027528417.1:7914953-7932417 GCF_008692635.1 Crocuta crocuta
CCCGGGCCCCCCCCCCCCCCCCGCCCCCTCCGATCACAAAGTGGGGCCTAGTACTCTGCCGGGAACAGGAGGGGAGGCTCTGGGCAAACATTTGCCACTTCCAGCTCCTCGCAGCCTCCGGGCCTCATTCCCTCACCTTCATACAAGGTGTATCTTATGTCCGTGGTTCTCGATTTAACAACCAGAGGCGATGGAAGGAGCACTAAACTGAGAGTCCAAAGTCCTACGTGCTAATCCCTGTGCTTGCCCCATCTGAGAACGGGAGCAGGTGTGCCCCCGGACTTCCCGCCCCCGGCTCTGGCACTGTGGTCCCTCTCTCCTGCCCCCCACCATTTCCTCGCCGTCTTTCCTCTGTCCCGAGGCTGCCTGTCTGCTGGGGGGCTCCTCACTGCTTGGCAGGGGCCGGGGTCCCCCGGACACTTGCACCAGGCTCATCATTAAATGCAGTCATTTAATACTGACTTCAAGCCCTGATCTGGAATCTTCTCATGTAGTATACGTGGAAACATGATCACATTTAAATAGTTTGGGCCAGAATTTATGGTTTTTGTAGATGTAGGATTTCCTTAACTGTGAAACTGAAATCAATTTAATTGTCTGGACTTCTCAAAAGAAATCTCTGAGAGATTTTAGACCCAAAATGAAATTGAATTTTTCTCACCTTCGGAGTCTTTAATTATCAGGATGTCCAGCGAGGAGAATCAGACCTCTGCAGCTGGGCTGCTGGAAGCGGCCCAAACTGCCCTGTTTGTAGGGCCCGTGCCCTCAGAGTCAGCAGAAGTGAAAACCCCTTTGGGTGCTACCACCTTCCCCTTCCAGTCCTCCCCAGCTGAAATGTTTATAAAGCCTCTAATAATTACGTCTGCAAATGACTGCCCTGCGTGAACGTGCGTCCTACTGGCTCTGGGTAATCGCCTCCAAATGTTTGCAGCCTGGTGCTGGCGCTGGGGACGGTTTGGTGCCGGCGGGGTGCGAGGGGGAATGGAGTGAGGATTGTTTTTGCCGTCTTCCACAAGGAAACTGGAGACTCCAGTAGCCCCAAAGAGCAAGTGTTTATTTTCTATGGCNGAGCCAGGCCCTTCTCGTGAGCAGGCCGCCTCGGCCCCGCTGGTCTGGACTTGGCCGTCACTCAGCCCCGTGGGCCCTCGCCGCTTCCCGAGCCCTCCTCCAGGACGAGGGGCGGGTGGCAGTCCCCACAACCACGTGCTCTCCCCGAGTGGGCAAGTGTGAGGTGGGCAAGGTTTTTGCCATAAGCGAAATCGGCTAGCATCTATGAAAAGAAAGGAAAGTTTCAAAACACAACAGCATAAAAGAGCAAAACTGGACTGATGAACCCGAGTGTGTTTTGATCTGGAAATTCACGAAGCAGAAATAAATTTGGATCTCCGCAACTACGTTATTTTTATAGTCACTTGTCTGACAGTTACTGTACTTCAAAAGGGCACATCTTAAGTCATTTTTATGGTTGTTTTCTCTCTATTGTGTGCCGTGAATGTTAGAAGCTTGGGGCGGGGGGAGCACATTTCTCACTATTCATTTGACAAATAGCTTTTTTGTTTAGTTGTGTTTTGTTTTACAATTCTCCCCCTGCCCCAGATGTACACTAACCCCACCGTGTGCTCTGGAAAATGATGGGCGGTGGGATGCTCGGATAGTCATAGAGGAACCTTTTCTTCTGGGGTCCCTGTTGGGATTCTGTTGAGTCAGATGTCCCATGGCCTTTCTCACCTGAAAGCTGGGGAGCTGTGGCTATTTGGGGCGGAACGGTCCTGTCTGGAACCTTTCTCTGCCTTTTTGCCAGAGAACTAGACTGCTAGACAGGCCCTCATGGGTGATATGTCTAGTTGGGATACATGACCAAAAGGAGAGAAGGGGCTCGAGCTTTCCCCTGTAAGCAGAATGGCCTCTGTAAGTAGACGACTGTATTTTGCAAATATGTGTTAGTCCAGGATGCCATTTTGAATTTGCTTCCTTATCAGTATATCGGAAAAGTAAAGAAAACTGTTGGACCCTCCTTATGTACAGCTCATAAAAATTACAAGTGTGTATCAGCAGGCAGAGCAGCTTGATGCCGAAGAAAAAAGCACTCAGATTGTCCTTGGAAGCTGTGGAGGGTAGTCCCTGAATTACCCACAGAATGCTTTGCGAGGCACTTGATTCTCTGACCCTCTGTCTTATTTTCACTCTGTAAGTAGGGGTACCTACATTTCCAGAATTGCTGGAAAGCTCAACATGCACAGAAGTTTCTGGAGTGAGAGAGACCGTAGGTAAAGGGCACGTGCTTCCTCTCCTTCCTCAGTCCTCACAAAGCCTTTGTGTATTTTCTTTTCAAGACGGTTTCTTCTACGGAATACCCCCGCTCTACCCACCCCAGTTCCCAGCTACAAACACACGACACTCACTTAGGTTGGATTTCAGATAAACCAATACTTGTGTATGTGTGCCCCAAATACCACACGGGGACACATGCACACAAAACAATTATTTGTTTATATGAAATTTCAATGAACTGGATGCCCTGGTCTTTGCTTGTTTTGCCAAATCTGGCAGCCGTACCCCTACCCCAGAGCGAGAAGCTTCTCTTTGTAGCAGAAGGCGGTGATCTGGCTTTTCCACAGAATCCTCCAGCGAGCAGGAACAAAGTGTTACAGGTCTGGGAGCTTGTGAGGAAAACAGGGAGAGTGAGTGAGGGATGGAAGGAGGCAGCTCGCAAAGTCTCCGTGAGGCACCAGGCCTGAGGTCACCACTCCGCAGGAGTTAGAGGCCTGCTCGTGATTTGGGCCCTTTGGGGAGGTCAGTGGGGCTGGGAGGCCTGGCAGTGGTTAGGCTTCAGGCCACGGGGTTCCTGCTGAGCCTGGAATGAGTCAGCGTGTATGAGAGAGACACACAGAGAATGTGTGTGAGAGAGAATGTGTGTGACAGAACGTGTGTGTGAGAGAGTGAGAAACAAAATATGTGTTTGTGAATGTGTATGACAGAGAGAGAGAGAAAGAGTGTGTGTGTGTGTGTGTGTGTGTGTGCACGCGCGCGCGTGTGTTTGTGTGTGGAGGAGCTGGGGTCGCAGCCCTTGGTTATGGTCTTTCTGGCTTGGAGTTGGCCACCTGAGGAGCCGCTGAATGAGAGCTTTGTTGGTGGGGGCCACTGGCTTCCGGTTCATTCTCTGTTGGCTCCACAGGCCAGCTGTGTGCTGGTTTGAGCTCAAACCCACCATGAGGTGGAAGCAGCAGGCTAGTCCTGTCTGCTGCTGATAACACACCACTAGGCAGGAATTTGCTTTTGTGTTAAGTATTTTAATAGTGTCCACTCTTTTCACCTTTTGAGGTCACGTGGTTTTAATTGATAGCATTTGTGTCAGCCTAGCCTCCTTCCAGATGTGAAGGGCTCTCAGTGGAGCTGGGGAGGAAGTGAAGATCCAGCGCAGAGGTAGGAGAGGAGGATGTGGAACGACCCACCTGTGCCACTCATAGCTATGTGACCTTGGACAAGTCTCTTGACCTCTCTGAGCTTCAGTTTCTATAGCTGAGAAATGGAGATTATAGCAGTGTATAACACTATATATGGGGGAGTTGATTGGCAGATTAAATCAGTATATTTATAGCACCTAGATAGATAGATAGATAGATAGATAGATAGATAGATGTTGTGTCTATAGCATAGGGTAGCACTCTCTGGTGGTCCTGGGAGTTTTATCCAGTTCTAGCTTAGGCACTTACTAGTCCCTTAACTTCTGAGCTTCGGTTTCCTTATACGTAAAATTGGAGCAGCGGTGACTTATAATAATTAGTGCTAATATTTGGGCTTCTCAGCATCTAAACTCCCTCTCTATGTTTGAGGAATTCCCTGCCATAAGATCACCCCTTTTGGAAGACAAAAAGGCTGATACTTTATTTCCTGGACTCACAGCTGGTGCTGGGTTCCCCTCCTTCCCTCCCTCCCTGAGGTTAGCATCTATGCAGGCAGGCTTTTATACTTTTGCTGTATACCCTAAGCAATACAGGCTATTGGCAAAATAGAAACAGTGTTGCAAAAAGTCAACTAGCCCACAATAGAGGAGGAAGTTTTTGTATGTGCCCCTGTGGGGAACCATGGCGCATACAGAAGATGGCAGTGTGCTTGCAGCTGAGCAGGGGTGAAGCGGGTCAGGCGAGAGTCCCTGCTTCCCAGGGTGAGCCTGGCGGCCTCTCTCCCTGCATGGTATTTCAGTGCCCTGCAGGGGGCGAACTGCTGGCCGCGCCTTTTCTGGACTCAGCCTGTGCCTCTAGCCCTGATCGCTCATGAGGTTTGTGTTCCCTTTTTGCTCCTGGAGATATTCCTCTTGTTTTTTAACCCTACTATGTCTTTTCCTGTGCTGCACTCCTAGAATATAAAAAAACAATCATTATATAAAAATAATATATTTTCATTAAAAATCCAAGAAGTATGTGAAGATTATTATTTTTCCAGAAATTTTCCACAAATTTATCAACGTGTGTGTGTGTATCCGTGGACTCATACTTTATATACCCTTGTGCATCGTTTTCTTTTGTTCTTTACCAGTAGATCTTGGCCATCCTTATACCTAACTCAGTATTCCTATATTAAGCGTTGCTAGTTTCCGTGTGTATGTGTGTGTGTGTGTGTGTGTGTGTGTGTGTGTATTTTTTTTTGTACTTAGGAAAACTTCCAAAATATACAAAAGTAGACAGAATCATGTAGTATGCTGGGTACTTCGATGCTACGACATTCAAGGAGCTTCAATAATTATTAGCCCTCAGGGCGCCTGGGTGGCTTAGTCGGTTAAGCCTCTGACTTCAGCTCAGGTCATGATCTCATGGTTCGTGGGTTCGAGCCCCACGTCAGGCTCTGTGCTGACAGCTCAGAGCCTGGAGCCTGCTTCGGATTCTGTGTCTCCCTCTCTTTGCCCCTCCCCCACTTGCACTCTGTCTCTCTCTCTAAAAAATAAATACAAACCATTAAAAAAAAACTTTTAAAATTATTAAAAAAAATAATTATTAGCCCTCAGCCAGTCTTGTTTCATCTCTACTCACAGCCACCTCTCCGCTTCTCCCTACCTTGCTTTCTCGGTTATTTTGAAGCAAATTCCAGACAGCATACCACTGCATCTGCAAATATTATTTTTAATCTATTATTTTCTTTAAAGCATCTTACCTGCCTTCGCTGGGTCTGGAGCAGAGGAGGGTTCTGTGAACTCATAGTGGCATTTTGTCTTTGGGTTTCTCAGTCTGAAATCAATTTGTATGAGGGAGGAAGACAGCCAGACCCATCTCTCATATCCAGCCAACCAGCCTTTTCCATCTGTCTCTAGATTGTCTTCTGTCAGGATGTTACTGTAACAGTCACGTCTGGGAGGGTTTACGCTGATATGAATTCAGGTCCTCTGTTCAGTGGGCGTGAAGCTCTGCTTTCTAAGACAGCGTCACCACCACCATCATATCAGGTAGTAGCTTCTCTTCTTCCCTCTGACACCTGAAAATGAATTTCTTGGCTCTTGTTCTTGAGGGTTGTTTTTTTTTTAAGTAACCAAGATTGAACCTGTCAGTTTCTATTACAGTTAAATCTGAGTAACAGAGAAAAAAGGCTACCACCTCTTACAGCAGTGACTGATAAAGAAGTTGAGTATTTCTTCACTCGCTCGGAGTCGGAAGGCTGGACTCTCTGGTATAGCCCATGGGATCTGGAGGCTGTGATGGAGACCCGGAATTCCTAGTAAAAGGGGAGGGAAATACCTGCCCTGTGCTAGAGACAAAAATACCTACTATGAGGTAGTTATTTAAAAATTTTTTTTCTATGTTTATTTATTTTTGAGACAGAGAGAAACAGAGCATGAGCGAGGGAGGAGCAGAGCAGAGAGGGAGACACAGAATCCGAAGCAGGCTCCAGGCTCTGAGCTGTCAGCGCAGAGCCCAATGCGGGGATCAAACCCACGAACTGTGAGATCATGACTTGAGCCAAAGTCAGGCAGGAGTCGATCGTTCAACCAACTGAGACACCCAGGCGCCCCACCACGGGTGTCCTTATATAAAGCACTTTCACATTTCTCTTTTTAAAGACAATTCCATGGGAAACATTGTTACTCTCAGTTTTTACTGGACTCCTTGTCTGTGTGAACCACACGATCAGGTACTTTGAGGCAGTATGAGGTAGAAGGCATGTCCCTGCTTTCAGAGCCATGACGATGGGAAGGAGGTAAGGCAGATCAGCGAAGACGCCGGGGCCAAGTCAGTGCTGTGACTTAGAGGTTTTCCTTGGACAAGCCACACAGTGAAGGAATTGTGTCACTGCGTGGCCCACACCATTCTGAGTTTAACATTCCACTTTCAGAATTCTATTTTTTTTTTAAACGTTTTGTTTATTTCTGAGAGAGAGAGACAGCATGAGCAGGGGAGGGTCAGAGAGAGACAGAGGGAGACACAGAATCTGAAACAGGCTTCAGGCCCTGAGCTGGTTGTCAGCACAGAGCCTGACGCAAGGCTTGAATCCACGAACCGTGAGGTCATGACCTGAGCCAAAGTCGGACGCTTAACCGGCTGAGCCACCCAGGCGCCCCGGCTTTCAGATTTCTAAAATGTATGTGGGGGTGTGTGGCGTGTTTCTTTCTTCTGAAAGACTTTTTGGAAGGGTGGTGGGATTTCTGTGCTCCCAGGAGGGATCTAGCTCTGTGCACAAATGCAAAGCTCACCCAGTAGGCTTTTGCTGAGGGTCTAGCCAAGCCGTAGAGAGAAACTAGACTCTACCCTTCAGAAGCTTGCAGCCTCGTTGGCGGGACCACCTCCCCAGATCATTCCACTGGGAGGTGGGCCTGGCCAGGTGCTCCTGCCGAGGTCCAGCAAAGGACAATGGGCTGGGAAGACTGTCCTTTTTCTGGTGTTACCAGAACATGTTTCTTTTTGCCACATAAACATCTCATTGAGGGTCCCTCATTTGCAATCCAGGCAACAAAAAAAGACTCATCCAGAAGCATCTTCTGGGGGAAAAAGCAAAACAGTATAGTTGAGTCACAGGGGTATATGTAGAAGAGGGACTTTGTGTAACAAGCAGCATGCGGAAAGGACGGAGTTCAACACGACTGACTCCATGTGAGGGGAATCGCAATATGGCTCCCTGGCCCCACTGGGCACACATCTCAGCTGTACACTTGCCTCCCTACCGGTGACTGCAGGGAAATGGATATTCAGCCACCATGCCCCCTGCCTCCAGGTTAGCTGCAGAATTAGCCACTGCAGAAATGTCAAGCTTTTACTGCATTTGACTTTGAAACGAACACCTTACCTCCTCCTACTCCTTCATTGGCTGACTTCTTTCAATGCGCCATTTACCGCTGACCGTGGAGAACCCCTATGATCTTCTGTCTGCAAGTGACAGAACCGACCCTAGTATCAAGGAGCTGCCCGTAGGAACACTTATGATCCAAGGACCCAGCCTTCCTAAATGTCTCTGTCTTCGAGAATTTTCTATCGTTTGTAAAAGAGGAAGCTTTTTAGAAACCAGAATTGCTTTCTGTATAATAATTTGCCTTTTGGTCCTTGTAGATGAGCGCTCATTATGAAGCTGCTGGTCCTGATGGACTTTCAGAAACATGAAGTCCTAGAGATGCTGGTGGGGCCTCATTACTGTCAGTCAGTGTGGCGTGAGCTACCGGTGGAGCATTTGACTATTTCTCTGGTTCCACTTGATTCCCTGTAGGGAAACACTGCCACCCTTAATAAAATGAAACCTAGTATCTGCACAGAGTATAAGCAGGGGAGACCCTTTCCCTGACTCTAGGACCGTCTTACCTTGTTTGACGCAAGTATCATGAATGTGGAACTGTAAAGAAGGCAGTATAATCCTAGCACCCTATGTGGCTTGGCAGCGAATGAGATTTTCGTGTTCTTCATGTAACTGTAGTTCCTTGGTATTTGGCCTTCAGGGAGCCTAGGGAATGGTGTCTAAGCAAGGTGAGGGCATAAAGAGGAAGCATTTTTTTTAGAAGGAATAACTAGAGCTGAGGAGTGGCATCTCCATTTTCTCTGCTCGTTCCTTCCTGCCAAAATGTCATCAGGGTTTGGGAAGATTACAGTATGATCGTGGTTACTCAGGCCACCTCTCTACTCACACCTCACATTTTTCCAGCTGCTGTCAGAGATTAAAGGCATCCTATAGATGAGCAGGCTGTACACTTTCGTATAAGCGAGGAGTAGAGACAGTCGTGACCTCTGAGTCCCCAGGGGACTGAGATGGCTTGCCAGGACCTGGGAGGGATTTGTGGGTGAAATGCAGTATCTGGTTTGCATGTGACCAGCTGCATATACATGTGCCCCCAACCCCATGACCTGCACAGAACAGACCAGAGGAGCCCCAGTCTCCAGCTCACATGCCGTATCCTATTCCAGACCATACGGAGGTGAGTGGTTTTATAAAATATTGTAAAATAAGAGAATATCGGGTAGGCTCTCAAAAGGGGATCATCCGGTGAACATAGTATATTGTCGCAGGCACAGGAAGAAGCCATCTGTGATTCAGAAACTCAGGATACAGGCTGTAGCAGTTACGCCTCCAGGAGATAACACAAGTGTTTGAAGATTTAAAAGTGGATTGTGAAAGAAAAGGAAGGAAAGAATCGAGTGAAACCCCATCTGTGGCCTGGTTCCTAACTGGTGTTTCGGATATTCTCGTTTGTTTTGCATGAATGTGGGCCCAGTGCTGCCAAATCTTTTTTTTGTTTTCCAAGAGAAGCCAGAAATCTGTGTTGTTACTGTAAAAGCTTCCGATCTTTAAATATTGACAGTCAAGCAGTCAGTCTGCCAGGAATGCCAAGCACAGGTTGGCAAGCACCAGACTCAGCCCAAGAACTGCCAGGTTGAGACTTCAGGTTTAAAAGTTCACTGAGGCAAAAACTGACCAAATGCTTCTACAAGTTCGGCCTGGACCTTCCGAAGACTTTGGGTGGCTGGTCCTTGGAGGCTGATGGCGAGTTTGGGGTACTTAAACTTTGCTTTTATCAAGGGTTTTCTTCTGTCACATAAAGTAGTTAATTTTTATTGGCAATTTAAAATCCCAGGAGATGTTTTTCTCTCACTAGCCTCAGACTTACGTAACAGTAAAGTATCAAGGTCAAGCATAATTCTGGTCCAGAAATATAATTTTGGAAGAAAATAAAAAGATGCCCAGACTTAGGGTTTATCAGAACTGGCAACTACTTGAACTTTACTGTGTATTAGAACATCTTTAAACTACTCTCAGTGTCTGAAGAAGCTTTTAGGATATTGAAGGTCTAGACAGGGTGGAAAGGCGGGAGAGAAACCAGAGGAAAGAGGGAAGGAGACAGGAGAGGCCTGGGAGCCACATTCACTGCCTCACCTCTGTCTGTTCCGCTCCGCCTCGTGAATGAGCCAGGGCGGCACTTGGACCCACGGAGACACCAGCCCCCCAACCTTGCAGCCTTTGCCACGCCCCCAGGCGTGGTAGTAAGGTCCTTGTTAGTGATGCGCAGAGCGGCCTCTCTGACGGCCTATCTGGAGGCCCTTCTCCCTGCTCTGCGAGCCACGAATGGTTGTATTTCTCCTGGATGATTCATTGGTGTTTCCTTCTGTACAACTAATTAGACGTCCTTTTCTTCAGTTGATTAATAGAAAATTTAGAGCCAAACTTGCGGTATACCTGTGCTCTTCATAGGATGCATTTTGGCATCTTTGCAAGCGAAGAGAAATCCCTTCTGGAACAAAATTGGGGATGAAAATTAAAGGAAAGAAGAGAGGGAGGGAAGGGAGATGCGTGCAGTCTGAATTAGGCCCTACCACTTAAGATTCTATTTTCTAGATCTGTCTGGCAGTAGTAAGTAAGGTAAACATCATGAGAAATTGCTCTGGGAGGAAGGACAGCATGGGTGGGGTGACCATTTAATTTTACCATTAGATTGTTATTTAAACAAGAACACTTGGAGTGTAGAAAGGGGATGCTATTAATAGTCTAGGACAAGTATAAACCAGCACTGTCCTGGGCCACCCGAAGACACGTCACCGCCCTGAGCTGGAGGCACGGGGCAGGGAAGGATGGGGGAATGGACTGGTGGGGGCTGGGGCAAGGCGAGGCGAGGGCCCTGGGGCCCGAGATGCTGCCGGCGGGTGAAGGACACTGTATCTGGGCCTGTCATCTGTTAGAACCAGGACAGGTAGTGTCAGATCATCCTTGGGCTGCCATTTGGCTTTGCCTGGACTTTCAAGGTGAGGAGTAAAAGCACCCCGTGGCTCTAAATGCAGCTCACCGCGCCTGCACCCCACATCTGCTGGTGATCCTTGGTAGCCCACACGCTGTAATTTGGCCCCGTGTTGAATGGGGAGATTAGGCTTTCTCTGCGGGGTGGTGCTAACACCATGTAGAGACTAATTTGTTACTTTTGAGAGCTCACCGCTGGGATTTGGCCGTAATTCCATGCACACAGAACGGAGGGAAGGAGTGGAGGTGAGGCAGCTGCCTCTCAGAAGTGTAAATGCTTTGTTTTCACCATTGATTTCTGGCTGGTCTCAAAAATTCCCAAGAGCTGCCTTTCGTGCCCATGAGCTGCCCGCCAGAGCTTTGCCAGGGCTGTGGCCCTTCAGACTGTGACTGGAAAAGGCTGACTCACGTGCTCTGTGCTCTCCAGAGGGCCTAAAGCTACCTTCTGCAGGGAGGGCTCTCCGCCCTGGACGAGGGTGTAGGGCTCCAGAAAGTATTACCTATACTTAGGTCTGGAGCAGAAGCTCCAGAATCTGGCGGGGGGGCCTGTCTCGGAGGTATCAGCAAGGGCTGTAGATGAAGGCAGCCCAGCCCAGCCCACCTCTGGCTCATACATACATACATACATACATACATACATACATACATACATTGTTCTTTTTTTTTTTTTAAGGTTTATTTATTTTTGAGAGAGAGATAGAGCACAAGCAGGGGAGGGGCTGAGAGAGGGGGACACAGAATCTGAAGCAGGTTCCAGGCTCTGAGCTGTCAGCACAGAGCCCAACGCGGGGCTCAAACCCACGAACCGTGAGATCATGACCCGAGCCAAAGTTGGACGCTTAACTGACTGAGCCACCCAGGCGCCCTCAGCAATGTGTTCTCTGCAGCCAAGGGACACCCTACACTGTCCGTATCCCCAAATTAACTGACAAGACTTCACTCTCTCGAACTTTTTTGAGCACTAACTCTATGCCAGGCATTGTGCCCATTCTGAAGCCCACCTGCTGCGCAGCGCACCAGTCAGGGACCTCTGCAATCTGCCCCTCCCTCCGCTCCCATCTGCCACCTTCTCCCACCAGCTCCCCTGTACCTTCTGTTTCGGCTGCACCGACCCCCCAGCTGTCTCCCAGACAGGTGCTCACTCACACATGTGGCCTGTGGCCGTGCTCTCTCTTCTGCCTAGGATGCCCTCCCTCCATCCTGCCCTTCTGTTTGCCCTACTTCTCCTTTGAGGCCCAGTGAGAGGCCACCATTTCTAGAAAGCTCTGCGGGCTTCCTTGTTCCTAGCCACAAGCCCTGCTCCTCAGCACTGACTGCCCCGAGATCATTCAGTAAGTCATGACTTAGAGGACAGATGCTTCCTATGTATGTGTGTCTGTCTCCCTCAGCAGGGCTCTGCATCCTTTGGGGACGGGGCTTTTGACTAATAAAACATTGTCTTTCCCTCCCAGCCTCACAAGTCCAGCCTGGAGCCTTGACCTGGAGCCCTTCCACCAGCCATCATCAAGCTCTGGTTTTCTAAGAACAGCTTGGGATTTTAACGCTTGGTTATTTTTAAATAATGGCATGAAAGATTAAGAGGAAGTAGGGGGGACTGACCTGTACGCATAAGGATAAAGCCAACTCATTTCATTTTCTGGGAATATACGTGCTTTTACTGCACTCTGCAATTTCCCAATTGACCTTGAAATCAGAGGTGGATTGACTCCCGGTTGCACCACTTACCAGCCGTATTATTTTGCATAACATATTTAAACCTTTTAAAGCTTTAGCTTCCTCGTCTGTGGGACCGGCTTGCCCCCAGCATATTGGTTATAGAGTGACTTCTGCCTCCCCTTTTCATGGCATGTTCGAAGTGCGTAACTCACATGTCACAGTGTAGGCAGAAAGGATGCATTTGCCTGCCTGGGGATTCTGAAGCGGGAGTTTGTGCCTTCTCTCTTTCCTCTGTTTAAGAACCACTGGCCTATGTTCTTGTGGGTGCTCCGTAAACAGCCGGGAATGCAAGGCTGTCACGTGCACATCGCACAACACCGGGTACAGACGGGCTTTATGAGAGTTAGCTGCCCTCTCCCTTCCTCCCTGCCCTGCATACCCCATATCTTCCCATGGTGCTGGCCGGTTGTGGAAAATGTTTCCAGAACACAGAGAGGTTGCCATAGAGTGGCGGTGAGGAGTAGGGTGGGGGGCAGCTTTAGAAGCCAGAAGGAATTTGGCCTGACTTGGAAAGGCAGTGCGCTGGGCAGGAAGAGGCCACATCCTGCCTTATATGAGGCTGCCACTGGCTTTGTTCTTCACAGTTTATAGGCCAGTGCATGCCCTTGGCCATGAGGAAAAACATGACTCTGCTTTTCTAGTCCACAGTGCAGAAGACCAATGTGGAAAGCCCAATGGCAAAGGTGTAGAGAGTGGCCGGATTGGAGGCATGAGTAGTGTCTTGCAGATTGCAAACGGAAATCAGTTTACAGCGCTACGGTGTCCAGGATTTTTGAAGCACTGATATTCAAGCGTTTCAGGCTTCTCCTTGTAATGTGCCTGTCCCTGCGTGTCACTCTACGGCATGCCCCAGAAGTGTTACACCCCACCTTCTCCCTCTCTGCCCACTTTCTCTCGCCACCCCAGGGCCCCTGCTGTGCCCTGCCTTCTCCAAGCCTGTCCATGAGAGCGCTTTCGCTGGCGCACACAGGCACCACAGCGCGCGGTCGTCGTGTGGATGACCTGGGGCCGCCCGCAGCTGAGCCTGAGCTTACAGACAGCCTCATGCGACCTGAAGACCAAGTTGAAGTCTAACCACCTCTTCTAGACACTTGCTCCCTAGGGTCTGTTCTCATTTTGCTAACCCGTCTTCCGAATGCAGACTCTTGTGATTAAGATCTTACCATCCTGCGCCGCTTGGTTCCAGAGGCAAAGACTAAATTATCTACTTTCTTGGGCCTCCACTTGGTCTTTCTTGTCCAAGCATGAAGTCCCCACACCCTTTGACAGACATGCTGATGGCCAACACCTGAGCATCTCAGGTGCGCCCCGTGGGCTGTGGGCCATGAGCGTCCCACACGGCATCTTTCCTCCTGCCAGCGGTTAGAACGGTGCTGCATCCCCTTAGGCTTGAACAGTGCTCAGCTGGTTTACAAATTGCTTTTACATTTGCTCTACCTGCTAATTCAGTCAAGGAGGAAGGCGGGTAGTGTTATCCCCATTTTCTTTCTTCTTTTGAATGTTTGTTTATTTTTGACAGAGAGAGTCAGAGTGTGAGCCAGGGAGGGGCAGAGAGAGAGAGACACACACACACACAGAATCCGAGGCAGGCTCCAGGCTCTGAGCTGGCTGTCAGCACACAGCCCCATGCGGGGCTCAAACCCATGAACCCTGAGATCCTGACCTGAGCCGAATGGGGAAGCTCAACCGACTGAGCCACCCAGGCGCCCCATTATCCCCGTTTTGCAGAAGAGACTGCACTCAGAGGTTAGATTTGCCCGGGCTCACGTGGTCAGGAGTAGGACTAGGTCCCTGGCCGTAGTGCTCTGCCTGTCCTGCAAGCACCCACGATGCTAGGTCGATGGCTCCTAGCCCTTGCCTTTATAGTTCCTGAGTTAAGAAACAGCTAGCCTGGAGAAGTTTTGCAGCTTCACACTCAGCCACCGCACAGTCACCGAGTCCCCCTTTTCTGGGGATTCATAGAATATACTTCCACGTTAAAAGCAATCCCAGTCTTTCCATTAAAACATTGAAGAGCATTCAGGTTCCTGCCTTGGTGCTTGAACCCCTCACAAACTGCCTTCCTACCTCACAGTCCACAGTCACATTTGGCAAAGGCTGGGTTTCTTCTCCAACGTTCATTCCAGCGGAATGGTTTTTATCACTTTTCCTCACAGTACAGCAACGTCCCTGGAGGCTGTGGTGAGTGTGTAATGAAGCAGATTTGTGGATGTCGGTTCTCAGACTGCTTCTTCAGGCTTTTGATCACTGGGGAGCTTCTGTTGTGTAGGTTTTAGTGTGAATTGTGTACGGGCAGGCTACTCAGGGCTTATATGCCAGAGAGGGAATGGTTTTAGTTATTAGAGGGCATGGGCTCCCCCCGCCCCCCATAGGTCTGCAGCCTGATTTGGATTAAAATTTCACTTATGGATATGGAAGTGTTAGAGTACTGTCTTCCTTCTCCCTCCCTCCCTCCCTTCCTTCTCTCCTTCCCACCTGCCTGCCTACCTTCCATCCGTCCATCTGTCCATCTATCCAGCATCCCTCTAAGATGATAGGAAACATATACTGTGGATTTCTTTGAATCTGATGAGTTTGGGTATCTACCCTTTCACTTACAGAAATCCTATCCCGCTGTTTATTGCAGAAGCAGCATATTTCTACTACAGTGTCTTTCCCATGAGTCTCAGCCTCCTGGTGCTGAGCCTGGGGGCTGGGTTCAGGGCCAGTCTGGGGTCCCCAGGGAGGTGTGCAGGTGGGCAGCGTGTCATCAGCTCTTGGAAATAGGAACCGTCTGCACCTTGCCTCTCTCCTCTTGCTGACATTCTGCACAAGCATTCCTCATCTTTCTGAGTAGTTTTGTTCAGTGCGGAGACAGAGCGACAGAGCTGGCTGGCTTCAGTCAAGTCACATTCTCTCTGTCAGTCTTGGTTTCCTCCTGTCTAAAATGAGAAGGATGGATTGAAATATCTTTCCTAACCTTAACAGACAGTTATAGATTCTGTTAAAATAATTACAGAACACCAGAGAGAGGAGAGATACCGAAGGGCATCTTTCCTCATCTGAGGGCGTCCCTGACTTTCCGGGTCTCAGCATGATCACCTCTTGCAGTGGGGAGCTTGCCACTTCCAAAGCAGCCCATTATTTTATTTTTGGACATGTTCATTGGGATGCTTTCCGTATATTAAATTTAAACAACCAGGGGCGCCTGGGTGGCTCAGTCAATTAAGCATCTGACCTTGGCTCAGGTGATGATCTCACAGTCTGTGAGTTTGAGCCCCACATCGGGCTCTGTGCTGACAGCTCAGAGCCTGGAGCCTGCTTCAGATTCTGTGTCTCCCTCTCTCTCTGTCCCTCCTCTGTTCACACTCTGTCTCTCAAAAATAAACAAACATTAAAAACATTTTTTTTTTAAATTTAAGCAATCAGCTTCCTTGTTTCTACCCATTCCTCTCCCCGCCTCCCCCCGATTTGTACTCCGAGACCACGTGGAACATGTGTATGTGCTCTTCCTCCACGAAAGTCCTTCAGATACTCAGATTTGCAGAGAGGCTCGCATTTCCTTTGAGTCATCTTTTGTGTGGGCCCATCGCCCTTCCCTCACACACACCACGTCTCCTTCCCCCAGGGAAGGGCATTCCACTTCTGAACGTCAGCAAGTTGGAAATCTGGGCGGCAGGCTCCCCTCTCGGCACAGGCACCAAGAGGCTGGAAGAAGAGGCCTCTGTGGAGAAGGCTGCGCGGACACACCTTTCTTACCTGGGAAGCCAGGGTCCTAGTTCGTAGCTTTCCCTGAATCCCAGCCAGCGCCCCGAGGGCTGACTTTGTCCAGTGCAGGGACACAGCGTGTGTGGACCCACAGCAGAGCCCGGTCCCAGGCCTCGCCCTGTGCACGCAGCTCAGAAGCATGATGCAGTGATCGGCAGGGCTCGTGTTCTTGTTCGGGGTGCAGGGAGCAGCCCGGTTTTCAGGGTGTCTGGGGCTGCGAGAAGAAGAAAGAGACAGGAGAGGAAAGCTTTGGGACCGCCAGTGTGTGGAGGAAATGTTGGAGCATGTTGGGAGCCCCCTGGCGAATCCTTGAAAGCAGTGACTGCCCGGGCTGTGGCCTCCCCCTTGCTTGCTTGTCTTCTCCCGTCTGCATCTGAAGGAAAAACAAGATGTTCCCTGTGGCTCCTGGTGGATGGGCTGGCCTGGCCATCTCAGACCGTAGAACCGCCTCCTTCTGACAGAAGATCTGTCAGTCTTTTCCAAACCATGGTGCCCTATAGAGCTGCCCTTTCCCTCTTCCCCCCAGTCCGGGTGGGGGCCTCTACCTTCTGGGTTTCCCGCCGAGCGTAGACAGTGCATTTTCCCATCTCTTGGCTCTAAGGGCCTCTGCTGCCTGGAGCTTCCTGACAGCTGGAATTCACGGCCATGGGGCATTGATCATAGTGTTGGGTGGATTTCTCTATGGCTGTTTTGAGAACATACTGCCTCTATTGTCACCTAAAAATTAAGCTTTATGCTGGAATAAAAATGAATTAAAACCCTAGATGTCTCTGAGGTATACCTGGGTTGGTCTCCAGGGGTTTAGAAAAACTGGAACTTTCCGTGCTTGGAATTCTGGTGTAGAGCTGTTGTTCTGTGATGGCTTTTAGGGCCCTTGGAGCCTGGCCTGCTGGGAGGTTCTGGGGAGCGGAGGGTCCTGGCACTTGCCAAGAGGAAGGGCCCAGCCTCTCGGCGGGGGGGGGGGGGGGGGGGGGGAAGCTGGGTCACTTCCTTCCTGTCTCAGAACTGGGCCGAGGGTGGCTGACCAGGCAGCAGAGTGGCGAGGCTGCGGTCATGGGCTGGAGTCAGACGGCCTGGGTTTGAATGCCAGCTTGGCACTTGCGCGTGCCTGACCTTGGCCTGGCTGCTTGATCTCACTGTGCGCCGGCATTCTCTGTAAAATAGAAACTTCCTCACAAGGTTGGGGGTTGTGAGGATTGAATAAGTTAGTGTTTGTCAAGTGCCTGGAACAGCATCTGGCACAAATGCCGTGCGTATTTGCAAAATAAGCAGTTGTGCCAAAATGTACCATGCATCCCGGTAACTGTCCACCAAGAATATACATTTGAGAGCCTGTTAAACACCAGATCATCCACCCGCGCTTGTTTTCCCAGCCAAGGCGCTTAAAATATGGACTGTTGTCAAGTGAGGGCAAACCAGAATGGGCTTGATGCAGGCACGTTCTTTCAGAGTCCGATAGACGCCATGGCTCCCGGGGCAGCTTCTCCGTGTTCATCCACCTTTCTTTCCTAACTCCTGGACTCCTGTTGGACGTGCCAACGCTTTTTCTTCTTGCTACTTCGGGAAAAAAGTTCTCTTCTTTTCCTTCCGCAGAGCCAACAGAGCTGTCCACCTGCAGATATGGCTGCTGTGACTCTGATGTCATTCAGGAACCATGAATTTTCCACTCTTCATCAGAGGTTCACAGCCTGGTAGCCGCCTGTCCCTCCAATGGGAGCTGTAGCACCTCTTCCTCCCCGTCTCATGCTCCTTGACCCCCCTGACGCCTCGTGTGCACACCTTCATTCCTCCATCCTCCCAGAAGGCG